>NC_079227.1:35962949-36010449 GCF_029633865.1 Lampris incognitus
GTGTGAGTGGGCGCCCTGTTTTATTTAAAGAACAGTCTGGTCTTCACAACACATGTTTGGGGAAGTGTGTCATGGCGAGAACAGAGGAGATTTCTGAGGAGCTCAGAAAAAAAGCATCGTTGATGCTCATCAGGCTGGAAAAGGTTACAGAACCATCTCTACAGAGTTTGGACTCCACCAATCCACAGTCAGACAGACTGTGTACAAATGGAGGAAGTTCAAGACCATCGTTGCCCTCCCCAGGAGTGGTGGACCATCAAAGATCACTCCAAGAGCAAGGCGTGTAATAGTCGGCCAGGTCATGAAGGAACCCAGGGTAACATCTAAGCAGCTAAAGGCCTCTCTCACATTGGCTAATGGTAATGTTCATGAGTCCACCATCAGGAGAACACTGAACAACAATGGTGTGCATGGCAGGGCTGCAAGGAGAAAGCCACTGCTCTCCAAAAAGAACATTGCTGCCCGTCTGCAGTTTGCTGGAGATCAGGTGGACACGCCAGAAGGCTATTGGAAAAATGTTTGTGGCTTGATGAGACCAAAATAGGACTTTTTAGTTTAAATGAGAAGCGTTATGTTTGGAGAAAGGAAACCGCTGCATTCCAGCAGAAGAACCTCATCCCATCTGGGAAACATGGTGGTGGTAGCATCATGGTTTGGGCCTGTTTTGCTGCATCTGGGCCAGGACGGCTTGCCGTCATCGATGGAATAATGAATTCTGAATTATACCAGTGAGTTCTTAAGGAAAATGTCAGGACATCTGCCCGTGAACTGAATCTCAAGAGAACGTGGGTCATACAGCAAGACCACAACCCTACGCACACAAGTCGTTCTACCAAAGAATGGTTAAAGAAGAGTAAAGTTGATGTTTTGGAACGGCCAAGTCAAAGTCCTGACCTTAATCCAATGGAAATGTTGTGGCAGGACCTGAAACGAGCAGTTCATGTGAGGACACCCACCAACATCCCAGAGTTGAAGCTGTTCTGTACGGAGGAATGGGCTGAAATCCCTCCAAGCCGGACTGATCAACACTTACCAGAAACGTCTAGTTGCAGTTATTGCTGCACAAGGGGGGGGGGGGGGTCACACCAGATACTGAAAGCAAAGGTTCACATACTTTTGCTACTCCCAGACATGTAATATTGGATCATTGTTCTCAATAAATAAATGACCAAGTGTAATATTTTTGTCTCATTGGTTTAATTGGGTTCTCTTTATCTACTTTTAGGACTTGTGTGAAAATCTGATGTTATTTTAGGTCATATTTATGCAGAAATATAGACAATTCTCAAGGGTTCACAAACTTTCAAGCACCACTGTATATACACGTACATACATACACACACATACATATAGACATATAGACATAGTATATATTATAGCATCCAGACCCCCCCTCATTCACACACACTCAGAACCCCCCCCCCAAACACACACACTCACACTCAGAAACCCACACATCCACACACACATAAACACACCCATCCACACACACCACTGGCGTAAATACAGGTGGTGCAGCCGGTGCAGTGGCACCAGGGCCCGTCGCTAGGGGGGGGGGGGCATCACTATTTCTGCATGTATTGTCCTAGTCCAATGTTACGTGTCTGTTCTGAGCATGTGACGATAGCGTTTAACACGTGCAATATCATTTACCTATCTAGCCTACCTAAGTAACGTTAGAAACATAAAAGCAAGCCAGCAAGCGTGAGTTACACACATAAAAGTGGATGTAAAAAGAGGAAGAAGAGGAAAGCTGCAGTGTGTGCTGCATGTGTGCCAAACCCTGCAACCTAGCAGGTTTTGAGTGTGACGTGTGCTCCCCTGTTACTGCTGAATGACGAGGCTATCGGCTATATTACAGCCTAGCTGCTTCGTTGACGTGTTTCATCGCCTTGTCGACTGGTGTGATTTAGAGACCGTCTGTTCAGGTTTCCCAACTCTGTCCGTGGTGCGTCCGCTCGCCGCGGTTCTGAAGTGGAGCCAATCTTTGACGTACTGACCTTTACAATAACTCATCTGTGTCAACCTTGTCTGTTACTTTGGTATTTCTATTTTATTTGTTATATTTTATGCTGTGTAGCACTTTGTGATTGTATATCTGTGAAAGGTGCTATACAAATAAATGACTAAAATTACTTACTAAACCCACCTATGGTGGTGGTGGTGTGTGTGTGTGTGTGTGAGCCAGTGAGAGAGAGACCGGGGGGGGGGGGTCTACGAGGGTTGCTTGCACCAGGGCCCATAATAAATATGTTACGCCAGTGACACACACACACACACACACACACACACTACCTTGCTTTCAAAAGCAAACATGCATATATAAAGTGTGTGTGTGTGTATATATATATATACACACACACACGTATATATACACACATACTATAAATATAGACATATATATACTTTATTACGTCCAGATCACCCCCCCCACACACACACACACTTCACCAACACACTTTCACACAGTTGTGCTGTTTTTCCTGTGCAAATTTAGTTAAGGAATTAAAAGCATTTGTCTTTGTGTAAAGCCTCATAGGAAAATGACAATCAATCAAATCAAGCTCTACACCAAACATTAAGCTGTTTGGTTACTGGTCAGAATTCTCACATTTGCACATTACATTTTCTAGAGTGTAGTTTACTGTGTTGTCATCCATTAACCTTTTGTCTGACTTTTTAGTATTTTACATTACATTACAGTCATTTAGCCGACGCTTTTATCCAAAGCGACTCACAATAAGTGCATCATTTAACGTAGGAAATCAGCAGAACTACTAGTCATCAGAGGTCATAAGTGCATCTAAACAAGCATCTAAGAGCAAAACTAGTGCTAAAGTAAAAGCGCAAGAAAGAGATTTGTTTTAAATGAGTGAATACAATAAGTGCTAAGAGCAAGTAACAGGGTAGTAGTTCTTAAAGAGGTGAGTTTTCAACCTGCGCCGAAAGACGGGCAGCGACTCCGCTGTCCTGACATCAGTGGGGAGTTCATTCCACCACTGTGGGGCCAGAACAGAAAACAGCCGTGACCAGGTCGATCGGCAGCAACGGTCTCTGAGCGACGGGGCAACCAGGTGTCCCGAGGCAGTAGAGCGAAGTGGTCGGGCGGGGGTGTAGGGCTTGACCATGGCCTGGAGATAGGAAGGAGCTGTTCCTTTCACTGCCCTGTAGGCTAGCACCAGAGTCTTAAACTGGATGCGAGCAGCTACTGGGAGCCAGTGTAGGGACATGAGAAGGGGAGTTGTGTGGGAGAACCTAGGGCGGTTGAACACCAGACGAGCTGCAGCTTTCTGAACAAGCTCCAGAGGTCTGATGGCCGACGCCGGGGCGCCAGCAAGGAGGGAGTTGCCGTAGTTAAGTCAGGAGATGACCAGAGCCTGGATGAGCACCTGTGCCATCTCGTCGGTGAGGAATGGATGAATCCTCCTGATGTTATAGAGGAGAAATCTGCAGGAGCGAGCAACTGATGCAACGTTTGCAGCAAACGACAGTAAGTCGTCCAGGATCATACCCAGATTCCTCGCAGTCCGAGTTGGTGTCACCACGGTGTTGTTCATGGTGATGGCCAGGTCTAAGTGTGGGCAACCTCTCCCTGGGAGAAACATCAGCTCTGTCTTATCCAGATTGAGCTTCAGGTGGTGTGTCGCCATCCACTCTAGATGTCAGTCCAGCATGCTGCAATGTGTGTCTCTACTTGTGTGTCAGAGGGAGGAAAGGACAAGATCAGCTGGGTGTCATCGGCATAACAATGGTAAGAGAAGTCATGCGAGTGAATAACAGAACCCAGGGATGTCGTGTACAGGGAGAAAAGGAGAGGACCCAGAACCGAACCCTGTGGAATGCCTGTAGTCAGTCTGTGAGGCTCCGACACAGATCCCCTCCATGTCACCTGGTAGGAGTGACCCGTCAGGTAGGATGCAAACATTGAGAATGCAGAGCCTGTGACACCCAGCCCCTCGAGGGTAGAGAGGAGGATCTGGTGGTTCACTGTGTTGAACGCAGCTGACAGGTCCAGGAGTATCAGGACAGAGGAGAGAGAGTTTGCTCTCGCAAAGTGCAGTGATTCTGTCACTGCAAGGAGGGCCGTCTCTGTCGAGTGACCCACCCTGAACCCAGACTGGTTGGGTCCAGGAGGTTGTTCTGGTAGAGGTACAAAGAAAGTTGGTTAAAGACAGCACGTTCCAAAGTTTTGGATAGAAAGGGTAGAAGGGAAACTGGTCTGTAGTTTTTGACTTCAGAGGGGTTAAGTGATGGTTTCTTGAGAAGGGGTGTGACTCTAGCAGTCTTGAAGGCAGATGGAAAGCATCCTGCCGGGAGGGAGGTGTTGATGAGGTGGGTTAGAAAGGGAAGGAGTTCAGGTGCTATAGACTGAAGAAGAGGGGAAGGGACTGGGTCAAGGGAGCATGTGGTGGGGCGACTAGATGTGATGAGGTTTAGAACCTCATCAGGGGAGAGGGGAGTGAGGTGGGATAGGGTGGGATGTGAAGAGGTGAGGGAGGGTGCAGAGGGTGGGATAGTGCAAGCAGCACTAACTGGGTGGTGAGAAAAGGAGGATCTGATGTTGTTTACCTTCTTGTCAAAGAAGTTAGCGAAGTCATCATGGAGAAGGGAGGAAGTAGGAGGAGGAGGTGGGGGTTGAAGAAGTGTAGGGAAGGTTTCAAAGAGTTTCTTAGGATTAGAGGCAGAGGATAGGATTTTAGAGCGATAGAAGGCAGCCTTAGCAGCAGAAAGGGAGGAGGAGAGAGTGGAAAGAAGAGATTGGAAGTTGAGAAGGTCCTCTGGGAGTTTCCCTTTTCTCCATTTGCGCTCTGCCGCTCTTAGGCTCCATCTGTCAGTACGTACTGAGTCAAACAGCCAAGGGGCAGGTGGAGTTGGGTGTGCAGACCTGGAGGTGACGGGACAGAGATTGTCCAGAGAAGAGGAGAGGGTAGAGAGAAGAATATCAATAGCAGTGTCAGGGGGTAGGAGAGAGAAAGATTCAGGTGTAGGGAGGATAGAGGTAACACAGGAAGAAAGATCAGTGGCGGAGAGAGAGTGGAGGTGTCTACGGGTGGAAACCATGTGGGTAAGGGGAGGGGCTGAGGGGGGTGAAGAGAGGGAGAGAAAGTAGGACATGAAATAGTGGTCAGAGAGCTGGAGGGGAATAACAGAGAGATTGGAAATAGGACAGTGTCTAGTAAAGATAAGGTCCAGCTGGTTGCCGGCCTTGTGGATAGGAGGAGAGCGTGAGAGGTGAAAATCAAAGGAGGAGAGGAGAGAGAGAAGAGGATCTAGCTTGTCAGTGTGGATGTTGAAGTCACCAAGAAGGATAAGTGAAGAGTCATCAATAGGGAAGTGTGAGACAAGTGTGTCAAACTCTTCCAGGAACTCACCAAGGGGGCCTGGTGGGCAGTACACAACCACAATGGTGAGTTTGACTGGATAAGAGATAGTAACAGCATGAAATCAAAAGAGGGCGGAGAAAATTATGGAATGGAAACAAGAGAGTATTTCCATATCAGGGAGATTAGGAGGCCAGTACCACCACCTCGCCTCCCAGCTCTGGGAATGTGAGAAAAAGAATAGACATCAGACAGAGCTGCAGGTGTAGTGTTTTCTGGCTTGATCCAGGTCTCAGTTAGAGCAAGAAAGTTGAGGGAGAGCAAGGATGTGTAGCCTGAGATAAACTCAGCTTTTGGCATCGCAGACTGGCAATTCCAGAGCCCCCCCGTCACCACTTGCTCAACGTGAGTGGAGAGAGTGGGATGGATGAGATTGGTAGGGTTGCAGCGCCTAGGAGTAGACCCAACGTCTATGCCAGCCCTGGGAAGAGGAAAGGAGAGGAATGCAAAGGAAACACATAGTCTGTACTTGCTACACAAAATACAGATGACTGACCGGATCTAAAAAGAGCAGTCTTTAACGAAGTCTTGGCTTGAAAAAGTGTCACTTGCCTTCGTTCACCTAGACCTGTTTGCCCTCAGCTTGTTTGCCTGACACTTGAAAGCTGACGCTTCCAAGTAACAGCAGTGATTTACAGAATACTGATTGCTAATTGTCTGCCTGGAGTGCGGGCCAAACCCTGACCACTTAACACCCAATTGGCCAAAGAGGTACACTGAAAATAGGCCTATTGCCCAGAAATTGGTCACTTATGTAAAACTCTTATCAAACCTCACACAATTTTTATTTATTATTTATTTATTTATCTATTATTTTTTGTTATTTATCTACTTATTATTATTATTGTTATTGTTGTTATTTTTTATTTTTCATTTTTTTCATTATACATTTCAAGCCGTCAGTCCAGCCAGGCCAATATCTCTCCATATGGAAGAGTCAGATATAAAAACTTGAACATGTTGCTGTGCTCAGTCTGGTCCTAACTAAAGGGCTTTACTTCCTCCCCTTGTTTGTGTTCACAATTAGGAAAACACATTTCATTTAGTGTCAACAACTGTGGACTGTGATTATATCAGTCTTGATGAAAAAAGTAATTTCCTTATCGTCTAGGCACTATTTGAGCCTTCTAAGTAACAGCATGGCAGAAATCGGTAGTTCCCGAAGGACCGCATGGTGAGGTGTTCTAAGCTTCTGAAAGACAGCATGGTGAGGTGTTCTAAGCTTCTGAAAGACAGCATGGTGAGGTGTTCTAAGCTCCTGATGGACAGAATGGTGAGGTGTCTTAAGGTGCAACCATTACTGCTAAACACTTGCAAGGCTTTTAATTAAGACCTTTCTCTGAATCACCATGTATGCAAACGAACAAAAAATAAACATAAATAGTAGAAAGTACTCCCCCCCGCCCCCCTTTTTCTCCCCAATTGGGTCTGGCCTAATACCCCACTCATCCAAGCCGTCCCGGCTGTTCCACCCCTGCTGCTGATCCATGGAGGGCTGCTGAATACCACATGTCTCCTCTGATACATGTGGAGTTGCCAGCTGCTTCTTTGCACCTGACAGTGAGAAGTTTCACCAGGGGGACGTAGCGTGTGAGAGGATCACGCTATTCCCCCCCAGTTCCCCGGCCAGGTGCCCTGACCGACCAGAGGAGGCGCTAGTGCAGCGACCAGGACACATACCCACATCCGGCTCCCCACCCGCAGACACGACCAATTGTGTCTGTAGGGACGCCTGACCAAGCCGGAGGTAACACGGGGATTCGTATCAGCGATCCCCATCTTGGTAGGCAACGAGGACCGCCACACTACCCGGATGCCCAGTAGCACATACTTCTGAGATTTCCAACCACCACACAAGTTTGCATGACTCTCCATCCCTGAACTGACAGTATGTAGGTTTGTGTTGGGCTCACCCTCGGTGTGAAAGGTTTAGGACCTCGGTCCTGGGTGCAGCACAGCACCTTTCCCAGGCATGAAATGATACTTTCCCGGACTGATGTTGGTATGACAAGAACTCACTGAAACCCAGCAGCCACATGCTCCACATGTTGTGCTTGGTGTATGTTCACTACTCAGCCAATGGAAACACACATTGGGGACGATAGAGACGATTACTCTGTATTTCACTGTATCGTGATGTATTGCGTTATATTCTCAACGTCTTCCATGTCCAACTTCCATGTCTCATTCTCATGAGTGTGTGTGTTGTTTTGGTAGGACAGGACATTTGGTTCTGGGGAAGGCACTGGACCGGGAGGCCCTGGACCATTACACCCTGGTGGTCACAGCTTCAGACGGACATCCAGACGGGGTAGGAGACCCTTCCTTATTTACTGTTTATTCTTCTGCTTCTCAAGTCACAGTTTGATTCTTATGGTACGTAGTGAATATATTCAATATAATACACTCCATTTACGAAACGACTTTGAGAAGCAATGCGACTATAATCACAATCATAATTATTACCAAATGATTCAAGAACATACAAGGAATATGACTTGGTATGTTGGTGCATGAGGGAAAAGTTAACAGCAAACAGTAAAGCAAAAAAAGTCAAAAGAATAATAAGATTTTAAAAAATATATATGTAATTATACACACACACACACACACACGTAAAATAAAAACAAATAAGAGTAGTTGCAATCAGGTGCAATAATGGGGAAACACTGGGAAGATGGCAAGTACTCTATTTACAAAATATTAAATGAGAATTTAAATGATTCAGTATTAAATGCCATATTCAATGTAGTATTCAATGCAGTATTCAAAATATGCTCAGGAGCACTTAACACTTCTGTCCTTTGGATATCATTTTCTTGGGACAGCTAACACTTGGGGGCGGCACGGTGGCGCGGTGGTTAGCACGGTAGCCTCACAGCAAGAAGGTCCTGGGTTTGAGCCCTGGGGTAGTCCAACCTGGGTGGATGGATGGATGGATGACGGATGGATGGATGGATGTTTAATAAGGAGGTATTTACAGAAGGAGAGGTTGTTGTAGAATAAGAGTTATTCACAGGGCAGTGCAGCTTTATGCAAAGTGGTCCATGTGCAGAGGGCACAGCAGGGCAAGGGGCTACAGGGAGAGAAAGGGTGTTTGGGGGCTTACCCATCGATACCTCTCTGGCCTACCATGCCCTGTGTACATGCACACACAGCAGCATGTATCACCGTGTGTACATGTACACACAGCAGCACGTATCACAGTGTGTACATGCACACACAGCAGCATGTATCACAGTGTGTACATGCACACACCGCAGCATGTATCACAGTGTGTACATGCACACACAGCAGCATGTATCACAGTGTGTACATGTACACACAGCAGCACGTATCACAGTGTGTACATGCCCACACCGCAGCATGTATCACAGTGTGTACATGCACACACAGCAGCATGTATCACAGTGTGTACATGCACACACAGCAGCATGTATAACAGTGTGTACATGCACACACAACATGTATCACAGTGTGTACATGCACACACCGCAGCATGTATCACAGTGTGTACATGCACACACAGCAGCACGTATCACAGTGTGTACATGCACACACAACAGCATGTATCACAGTGTGTACATGCACACACAGCAGCACATATCACAGTGTGTACATGCACACACAGCAGCACGTATCATAGTCTGTACATGCACACACAGCAGCATGTATCACAGTGTGTTATAAACACCACATGATAATTGTTGAAGTGGTTGAAACGGGAATCAGCTCTGGTGGTTCTATAGTAGTGATTCTATAGTAGTGGTTCTATAGTAGTGGTTCTACAGTAGTGCCTATATAATAGTGGTTCTACAGTAGTAGCTATGTAGTAGTGCTTCTATAGTAGTGGTTATATAGTAGTGGTTCTATAGTAGTGGTTCTATAGTAGTAGCTATGTAGTAGTGGTTCTATAGTAGTGGTTCTATAGAAGTGGTTATATAGTAGTGGTTCTATAGTAGTGGTTCTATAGTAGTGGTTCTATAGTAGTGGTTCTATAGTAGTGGCTCTATAGTAGTGGTTATATAGTAGTGGTTCTATAGTAGTGGTTATATAGTAGTGGTTATATAATAGTGGCTATATAGTCGTGGTTCTATAGTAGTGGTTATATAGTAGTGGTTATATAATAGTGGCTATATAGTCGTGGTTCTATAGTAGTGGTTATATAGTAGTGGTTCTATAGTAGTGGTTATATAGTGGTGGTTATATAATAGTGGTTATATAGTAGTGGTTATATAATAGTGACTATATAGTCGTGGTTCTATAGTAATGCTTATATAGTAGTGGCTATATAGTAGTGGTTCTATAGTAGTGGTTCTATAGTAGTGGTTATATAGTAGTGGTTCTATAGTAGTGGTTCTATAGTAGTGGTTCTATAGTAGTGGCTCTATAGTAGTGGTTATATAGTAGTGGTTCTATAGTAGTGGTTATATAGTAGTGGTTATATAGTAGTGGCTATATAGTCGTGGTTCTATAGTAGTGGTTCTATAGTAGTGGTTCTATAGTAGTGGTTATAAAGTAGTGGTTCTATATTAGTGGTTATATAGTAGTGGTTATATAGTAGTGGTTCTATAGTAGTGGTTCTATAGTAGTGGTGCTATAGTAGTGGTTATATAGTAGTGGCTATATAGTAGTGGCTCTATAGTAGTGGCTCTATAGTAGTGGCTCTATAGTAGTGGTTATATAGTAGTGGTTCTATAGTAGTGGTTATATAGTAGTGGTTATATAATAGTGACTATATAGTCGTGGTTCTATAGTAGTGGTTCTATAGTAGTGGCTATATAGTAGTGGTTCTATAGTAGCAGAACATCACTGATACATGAAAGATATTGTAAACAACCTGGAATTAAGTGTTTGCCAAATACAGGAATAACGCTAGAATGACCAAGGCTGTCATTTTGACTGTTTGAATTTTCAAATTTAACATCCATCCATCCATCCATGCATCCATCTATCCATCCATTAGTGGAACCGCTTATCCTGCTCTCAGGGCCGCGGGGATGCTGGAGCCTATCCCAGCAGTCATTGGGCGGCAGGCGGGGAGACACCCTGGACAGGCTGCCAGGCCATCACAGGGCCCGCACACACACACACACACACACACACACACACACACACACACACACACACACACACACACACACACACACACACACACACACACACACACACACACACAGATCAGCAATATGTGTTTTCTGTTTTGTTTTTCAGGTAGTATTTTCACTTTTTCAATTCTGCTATTCAAGTGCGACCATGTCTCTCTAAAGTTTAAACTGTTTAAAAATAGTATTATAGTTGTTAAAATGTTAATTTTGGTGTTAGTTTCCTAACAGACATACTAACATATGCAATGCATTAATATCTCAACTGGCGGTGTTGGGGAGTAACGGAATACATGTAACGGCGTTACGTATTTAGAATACAAAATATGAGTGACTGTATTCAAATACAGTTACATTCTTGAAATAAATGGATTACTTAATTTTTTTTTCCTTTGGTGCCGTTCTTATTTTAAGAGGATTGCGACACAAAATGCAGTGAAAGTGACACCTAAATGTTATTTCCACAGTAAAACAGGATGCTGTAGTTTCATCTTTGTTGAAGGTTTTTCATTCTAACAGCTATGGAAATAAAGAAAAGGACATGGAAAAGTTCCCTTCTTTCTTTCTTTTTTTTACCAGATAAAAAAAATCCTAGATCTTTTGTGTTTACATACTCTTTGTTAGTATATATATTTAAGGTGACTCAAATGCATTCAGCCAGCTGATACAATAGAAGAAACAGAATAGTGTACTCAAGTAGTATTGTGTGAATGCTACATATACCGTTACAGAAAATGTAAGAAAATATTAAAGTAATCCAAAGTATTTAGAATACGTTACTCACATTGAGTAATCTAACGGACTACGTTGCAAATTACATTTCATGACATGTACTCTGTAATCTGTAGCAGAATACATTTTAAAAGTAACCCTCCCAACACTGTCAACTGGGTATTTATCGTGACAGAATATAGAGTTTATAAACCGGCTGTCATTTAGACCGCCCATGGTCGTTCTCGGTAGGAGTGAAATCCCTGCCGTTCTAGTGATAGAGGTCATGGAGACTGGATTTGGACATACGGATGTATTAATTTTGTAAATCACTAATTTATCAGGTTCTTCTTTCAACCTGTGATTTTACCAGGCATTTTTGCTCTGGTCTTTTTCTCTTTTTTTGGCTTTTCCCCCTTTTCCCCCCTATTGTATCCGGCCAATCACCCCACTCTTCCGAGCCGTCCCGGTCGCTGATCCCACCCCCTCTGCCGATCCAGGGAAGGCTGCAGACAACCCATGCCTCCTCCGATACATGTGGAGTCGCCAGCCGCTTCTTTTCACCTGACAGTGAGGAGTTCCACCAGGGGGTCGTAGCGCGTGGGAGGATCACGCCATTCCCCCCAGTTCCCCCTCCCCCCCCTGAATAGGTGCCCTGACCAACCAGAGGAGGCACTAGTGCAGCGACCAGGACACATACCCACATCCGGCTTCCCACCCACAATTGTGTCTGTAGGGACGCCCGACCAAGCCGGAGGTAACACAGGGATTCGAACCAGCGATCCCCGTGTTGGTAGGCAACGGAATCGACCGCCATGCTACCAGGACCCCCTCTCTGGTCTCTTTTATTATAAAAGCACACAGGTGAAACAGCCACGTGGTGGGTAACCCAGTTCCCAGCAGGCCCGTCTTCCTGGCCAGCAGACAGATGGGCTCTTCAGCTGAAGCGACACCGGGAGCAGCACAGCCGTCCTGCACCGCTGCTTCCATTCACTTTGAATTAGAGGCAGCTAGCTGCTTGTGCAGGGCATGAGGGTATTCCTGCTGGCCTTGGACAGGGTTGATGGTGCAGTGGCAAAAGTTGAAATCTGTGAACTTTGACCCCGACCGCGCAAGCAACTTGCGAAACGGCAACCCATCAGATTTCAGAGGAAAGCTGCAAAAATTCCACCCCGTGACAAATTGGCAGTAGCTTAACTCCAGCTACTGCGTCATTTTGAAAAATGCTAAAAAATTGGGCAATGGGCTGAGAGGGCGGGCGGGGATACCTGTGACCAACTTTAAATTAAGAAATGCGAGTTCGGTAGAAAGTATTAGAGGCACAAGGTTAGCAAGTGAACCCCTGTGAAGGATGAGTCTCGATCAGCATATATCTGAAAATGAGCGCCATTTCACAGACTCACACTGAAGGGTGGGGTTGGGGTTGGAGCTGGGGAAGGTGGGTCAGCCTGTAGTGATATAACGCCATGTATATCCACTGGAACTACACTAGGTGTTATGTACTACCCGGACTGTTATTATGGTTACACCACTACCATGTATGGTTATTACGTCTGCCTACTGAGCCACGATTAAACCTGAGTTCTATAACCCGGTGTGGTCACTGATCCTCGACCAATACTACCCCAAGTATTACTTCATGGTGGCAGCGGTAAAGTACTCTCTATGAAGAATGAAGATAGGCTGATAAAATTGTCCGTGGATAATTTCTGTCATCAGTCAAGCAAGAGTGCGCCGGAGCTGAGCTAGCCGCAAAGCTAACTAGCTAGCTAGCAACAGGAGACGTCATGGCGTCGCATCTACCAATTCTCGACCAATACTACCCCAAGTATTACTTCATGGTGGCAGCGGTAAAGTACTCTCTATGAAGAATGAAGATAGACTGATGAAATTGTCCGTGGATAATTTCTGTCATCATTCAAGCAAGAGTGCGCCGGAGCTGAGCTAGCCGCAAAGCTAACTAGCTAGCTAGCAACAGGAGACGTCATGGCGTCGCATCTACCAATTCTCGACCAATACTACCCCAAGTATTACTTCACGGCCCACCTCTGGTCAGAAGGCGTTGATATTATTTTATGCTTGGGTAACTGTTTAGCACCTAAGGGGTCTGGGTAGCGTGGCGGTCTATTCTGTTGCCTACCAACACGGGGCTCGCCGGTTCGAATCCCCGTGTTACCTCCAGTGTGGTTGGGCATCCCTACAGGCACAACATCTGGTTTCAACATCTGTATAGAGATGCAGTGGGTGTTCCAGAGACTCCAGTGTGAAACTTCCACCCTGGTTTTGGGATATTGATAAAGGTTAGGATGTGGTTAAGACTAGGGGGTAAGGTGAGGTAGTTGTCAGGCTTCTCATGCAGAGAGGAAGGAGTCGCGCCGCAGATCACAGAGACACTGCAGCGTAACGTCTGTATCAATATAGCGGCACTCTTGGGGTGTCCGGGTGGGCGTGGCGGTCTATTCTGTTGCCTACCAACACGGGGCTCGCCGGTTCGAATCCCTGCTTGGTCGGGCATTCCTAAAGACACGTCCCACCCGCAGACACGGGTGGGAAGCTGGATGTGGGTATGTGTCCTGGTCGCTGCACTAGGTCACCTCTGGTTGGTCGGGGTGCCTGTTCGGCTGGCGACTCCACGTGTATCGGAGGAGACATGTGGTAGTCTGCAGCCCTCCCTGGATCGGCAGATGGGGTGAAGCAGAGACCGGGGTGGCTCGGAAGAGTGGGGTAATTGTCCGGATACAGTTGGGGAGGAAAAGGGGGGAAATTCCAATAAAAAAAAAAGTTTAGCACCTGTTTACGTTCCCAGCAAAATGGATGAGCTGGTGACTGCAGCCGTTTCTACTTTTCCAGAACTGTACAATCCTCTGCTGATGTTCCGACACACAGACAAGAGAAGCGCTTGCTCGGTGAAGAGAACCGGAAATTGTCAGCAATTCTGATGTTCAAATTAACGAGATGGCCATAGACAGCAGATGGTAGCAGGCAGTTTCACCACTTCCTGTCTGGCTTCAGCCTCTTCAGGTTCTCTAGAGCAGTGTTTCTCAACCGGGGGTCCGCGGACCCCTAGTGGTCCGTGGTGTAATTGCAAGGGGTCCGTGAAAATAAAATATCTTTAAAAAAAAAGATCCTATGACATTTATAGAAATAGGATTATTTTACTCAAATGTGACTGAGACCTTTATCTACCTAAACTATAAAGGGTAACAGGACTTTTTTCTCTAATTACATCTGTTTCACAAGTGTAATTTATTGTATTTTAATAAGAGATCTCGCTCCCGTTTGCATTGTTAAAAGTTACTGCATAAAAATTCTGTTGTTACATATATCTGAAAGTTACTGAATACATATTCTGTTTTGTTACATATATCTGAAAGTTACTGAATACATATTCTGTGTTGTTACATATATCTGAAAGTTACTGAATACATATTCTGTTTTGTTACACATATCTGAAAGTTACTGCATAAGAATTCTGTTTTGTTAACTATATCTAAGTTACAACTGAAAGCTCTTATTTTTGCCCCAAAGAGTGAATAAATGCTATAATGCAATTTAAAATGCAGTTTCTACTGTTTCTATCAAATTGCAACCCCCCTCCACCTGATCTTGGGGGAGGGGTCCTCAGGGTAGATCAAAAACACGCAGGGGGGTCCAGGACCCCAAAAAGGTTGAGAACCACTGCTCTAGAGCCTCAACTCTATATCTACCTTATACATCTATACATTAGTACATTTACATTGTACTGACCCAGCCAGAAATCCAACTACGACAGAAGTGGCAGCGGCTCTGGTATGGTGCTCCCTGGGTGACCCATTTTCCTGACAAAAACTCGGGACAATCACGATAGTTCCGCTTTACAATGTGTTTATTTCATTTCAGAACCATTTCTAAAACCATATTTTTTTTCTTCTTTTGTCCTTTGTATATTTGTGCACTTGGCTACTCAGGCTTGGATTTAATGCAACTCACTCTGCTGAGGCCGTCATCAAAATCTAGTGTAGCACTAGCAGTTAGCAGAAAATGAGAGCATATCCACCACATCTTGACTTCTTTGCATAGGCTTCCTCTAAATTAAAATAAAACAAAACAACAGATTACCTGATAGAAAACTTTTAAAGCTTTCCCAGGACTGGCCGTGGAATCCGTATCATATGTCAAGCATGCTGTGTGTAATATTTTGGCTTTCCTGAGGCCTAATCCGACTTGTTGGTTTCATCAGAACGTGACCTCCAGCACGCACTGGGGCAGTTTGCAGCTGAGTGTGAAATGTCCTGTATGAGAGTCAGCACCTCCAAGTCTGAGGCCATGGTTCTGTACCGGAAAATGGTGGGTTGCTCCCCCCAGGTTGGGGATGAGTTGTTGCCTCAAGTGAAGGAGTTCAAATATCTCGGGGTCTTGTACACAAGTGAGGGTAGGATGGAGCGGGAGATTGACAGGTGGCTTGGTGCAGCATCAGCAGTAATGCGGATGTTGTACTGGACCGTTGTGGTGAAGAGGAGCTGAGCCGGAAGGCAAAGCTCTCAATTTACCAGTCAGTCTTCATTCCAACCCTCACCTATGGTCATGAGCTTTGGGTAGTGACCGAACGGGCGAGATTGTGGATGCAAGTGGCTGAAATGAGTTTCCTCCGTAGGGTGTCTGGGCTCAGCCTTAGAGATAGGGTGAGGAGCTCGGACATCCGGAGGGAGCTCAGAGTAGAGCCGCTGCTCCTTCACATCAAAAGGAGCCAGTTGAGGTGGTTCGGGTATCTGATCAGGATGCCTCCTGGGCGCCTTCCTTTGGAAGTTTTCCGGGCACGTCCAACTGGGGGGAGACCCCGGGGTAGACGCAGAACTCACTGGAAGGACTACGTTTCCAATCTGGCCTGGGAACGCCTTGGGATCCCCCAGGAGGAGCTGGAGTGCGTTGCTGGGAAGAGGGACATCTGGAGGGCCCTACTTAGCTTGCTGTCACCACGACCCGACCCCGGAGAAGTGGCTGATGATTATGATGAGATGAGATGAGAGATAACCCGACTTGTAAATATCAGCAAAGGTCGCTCGAAACAAAGTAAATGGCTCTCATCCTCCTCTCTCATGTAGATTTAGGCAGATTTATAAAGTTGAATCCGCTGCTTGATGCCCAGTGCCACAAAAGACTTGTCTTACATCCTGCAGACTACATGCAGACTACATGCAGACTATATGCAAACTATATGCAGACTACATGCAGACTACATGCAGGCTCTATGCAGACTACATGCAGACTATATGCAAACTATATGCAGACTGCATGCAGACTACATACTACATGCAGACTACATGCAGACTATATGCAGACTACATGCAGGCTATATGCAAACTTTATGCAGACTACATGCAGACTACGTGCAGACTATGTGCAAACTATATGCAGACTATGTGCAAACTACATACTACATGCAGACTACATGCAGACTACATACTACATGTAGACTACATGCAGACTACATGCAGACTACATACTACATGCAGACTACATGCAGGCTATATGCAGACTACATGTAGTCATCACATTGCAGCAGACTGACTGAGAGAATCTGAAAAATGGCAACTGGGAAACTTGCTGTATACATTCTAGTTGGATTAACTGACCTTGCTTGCTTTGGTTTGTTCTTACTCGGCTTGCTGAGTGAAAGAGGTCAGGTTTCAGGTGTAATTATACACAAGCCTGTGCCCACCTATGTTTTTGACGGCCGTGTCTGGAAAAAAAACTCGTGTCCTGTTTTATAACCCTCGTAAAGGCCTGCTTTATGTAGACTGACCTTTCTATACACTAATCATCCTTGTTCTTATTTTTATTATACTTATATCTCTTATATTGTAGATTCAGCGTTTTAGTATTTGGTCTTTTATGGTATTTTTACTGGTGAATGGTTTTGAAAACTGATATGTGAACAAAAAACGGTGAATCTATATCACGTCTTAATGTTGAGACTGGACGGCCTGTCTCTAGAGAACGTGCTTCTCTTTTCCCACCCTCACTTTCGTTTTCCATTCACCACTTTGGTCACGACTCCTTTACCTCTTCCTCTCTCCCTTTGTTTCTTCTGCTCTCATCTTCTTGCTCTTATCGCCACTGCTCTCGCCTTCTTTTCTCATCTTGCACTGATGAGCAATGCCGTGTTCAGACATCGTGCCCTCTTGAAGGAAAATGCCTGACAGAGGGAGTCATCTACCAGGCATCGGTGACAAGAGAAGACAGCTGCAAAGTGGACACTGATGTGGGATTAACAGAGGGCCTGGAGAACCTGATGATGTAATAAATTCCCAATAATGTAATAACCCCGATAATGTAATAAAAATCTGCTCTTGAGTCCATTGAAAATGCAATAAAACCTGATAATGTAATAACTTCCTGATAATGTAATAAAGTGCATTTCCCAATAATGTAATAAACGTTTTACCAATAATGTAATAACCCCGATAATGTAATAAAAATCTGCTCTTGAGTCCATTGAAAGTGCAATAAAACCGGATAATGTAATAAATTCCTGATAATGTAATACAGTGCATTTCCCAATAATGTAATAAACGTTTTACCAATAATGTAATAATGTGTTACATTAACGGGACGTTATTACATTATCAGGTTAGCCTTCATTTCCCTGGTCCTGATAATGTAATAATTCCCCAATATTGTAATAATTTAACAGCAGGCCACCCATAAATGGATTCAAATGGTGATACTGTTTAAGCAACGCAAGCTCGAGAGGTCTAGCGCCACCGACAGGTCAAAGTTGGACGTGCATGAATGCTCTACTCTTCCTCAAAGCTACCTCCAAGCTACTTCCACACGTTTTTTTTTCTCAGTTGGATCATTTTATTACATTATCAGGAAGTTATTACATTATCAGGTTTTATTGCTTTTTCAATGGCCTCAAGTGCATTTTTTATTACATTATCAGGAAGTTATTACATTATCAGGGTTATTACATTATCGGGGATTTATTACATTATCAGGGTTATTACATTATCAGGGTTATTACATTATCGGGGATTTATTACATTATCAGGGTTATTACATGATCAGGGTTATTACATTATCGGGGGGGGATTTATTACATTATCAGGGTTATTACATTATCGGGGTTATTACATTATCAGGGTTATTACATTATCGGGGATTATTACATTATTAGGTTCTACAGGGCCCTTTTGAAACGAGGTTTAACGCCCGTATGAGTAGCTTCAGAAATGAGCATGCAAAAAATGCAACACCCCTAAGCCGCCACATTTGGTCATTGGTAGACAAGAGTATCAGTTATGCCGTCTCATGGAAAATCCTCACAAAGAGCAATGCACATTCAGTTAGAGGTAAAAGATGTAACCCGTGCTTGGCAGAAAAGTATTTTAGTATTTGCAGACCTGATATGTCCACCTTGAATAATAGAAACGAATTGGCCACCAGCTGTAGACACCGGAAAACATATCTCCTTTGTAACTATAAGTAAAATGTCTTTATTATCGCCCCCAACCATTAGATGATATACATGTGGCATTTATTAGATGTTGTATTTTTATATTCTAACTGCCTGCCCTTCCAACTGTGCCCCATCACCACCCCCCCCACTATATAATTCACATAAATTACCTCGTTATATTCTAAATGTAGGCCATTTCAACAGTGCCCTGCCCCCTAAATGCTTTTCAAATCAAGCCCCAGTCCCTTAACCCATTGGTTGTAATGGTTTCTACCCCACCATCGGTTGTTGTGCATCATTACTACCCACCCTGTTAGTTGTTATAGTTTAAATGTTTCCTCATCTGATCGGTTGCTGTCCGACGAAATTAGGGGCACGATGCTGGCCAACGTAAACTGTATGATTCCTTGTTTAGCCACATTAGCAGCTGATGAGTGTGCGACGCACAAAACAGGCCTGAACTGCTCTGTAGTAAAAGTTATCACCCTGTCTCCCTGTCTCTCTCCTGCTCTCGCTGTCTCTCTCACTCTGTCTCTCGCTCGGTCTCACTCGCTCTGTCTGTCTCTCTCTCTCACTCCATCTCTCTCTCTCTCTCTTGCTCTCGCTGTCTCTCTCTCTCTGTCTCTCGCTCGGTCTCACTCGCTCGCTCGCTCTGTCTCTCTCTCTCACTCCATCTCTCTCTCTCTCTCTTGCTCTCGCTGTCTCTCTCACTCTGTCTCTCGCTCGGTCTCACTCGCTCGCTCGCTCTGTCTCTCTCTCTCTCACTCCATCTCTCTCTCTCTCTCTCTCTCTCTCTCTCTCTCTCTCTCTCTCTCTCTCTCTCTCTCTCTCTCTCTCTCTCTCTCTCTCTCTCTCTCTCTCTGTGTCTCTATCTTGGTCTGTCTCTCTCTGTCTCCCTCTCTCACTCTGTCTCCCTCTCTCACTCCATCCTCTCTCTCTCCCTCTGTCTCTGTCTCTGTCTCGCTGTCTCTCTCACTGTGTCTCTCTCTCGCTCTGTCTATCTCGCTGTCTCTCTTGCTCTCTCTCGATCTCTCACTCTCTCTCACTCTCTATCTCACTCTCTCTCCATGTCTCACTCTCTCACTCCATCCTCTTTCTCTCACTCTGTCTCTCTGTCTCCCTCTCTCACTCTGTCTCACTCTCTCACTCCATCCTCTTTCTCTCGCTCTGTCTCTCTGTCTCTCTATCTTGCTCTGTCTCCCTCTCTCAACCCATCCTCTTTCTCTCGCTCTGTCTCTCTGTCTCCCTCTCTCACTCTGTCTCACTCTCTCACTTCATCCTCTTTCTCTCGCTCTGTCTCTCTGTCTCTCTATCTTGCTCTGTCTCCCTCTCTCACTCCATCCTCTTTCTCTCGCTCTGTCTCTCTGTCTCTCTATCTTGCTCTGTCTCCCTCTCTCTCACTCTGTTTCTCTTTCTCTCACTCTGTCTCTGTCTCGCCGTCTCTCTCACTGTGTCTCTCTCTCACTCTGTATATATCGCTGTCTCTCTTGCTCTCTCTCGATCTCTCACTCTCTCACTCTCTATCTCACTCTCTCTCTCTCTCTGTTTCACTCTCTCACTCCATCCTCTTTCTCTCGCTCTGTCTCTCTGTCTCCCTCTCTCACTCCGTCCTCTTTCTCTCGCTCTGTCTCTCTGTCTCTCTATCTTGCTCTGTCTCCCTCTCTCACTCCACCCTCGTTCTCTCGCTCTGTCTCTCTGTCTCTCTATCTTGCTCTGTCTCCCTCTCTCTCACTCTGTTTCTCTTTCTCTCCCTCTGTCTCTATCTCGCTGTCTCTGTCACCGTGTCTCTCTCTCGCTCTGTCTATATCGCTGTCTCTCTCACTCTCTCTCTCTCTGTCTCACTCTTGCCGTGTGTTCCCTTTATTATAACTCAGGTCTTCTCTGTTCCCAAACTCATCTAGAGAATTAACCTACACCGAGGCCTGTAGTGAGGTGCTGATCACTTGAAAGTAGGACAAATGTGTTGCGGGCTCAGGCTACGTATGCATTACTCTTTTGTGATTTCTCCTGAATTGGGTGACGTTTTGCCTTATTTTGCCGGGTTTTTTTCCAGCTAAAACAGTAAAAGCTGAAACTTGAAGATTTACCTGCTTGACATTCTAGTCGAGCTAGAAAACAAAGAAGTATATGGCTTAAAGACAAAGAAACTAAGGGAAGGTGAAACAAAGAGAGGCGGGTGGGGAGAGGACGGAGAGAGAGAGAGAGGAGATCGGATAGTAAAGAGAAGGACAAGAGAAATGAAAAAGGAAATAGGGAGAGAAAGAGGAGGGAAGGGAGAATTGGGCTATAGTGACTTTATACAGGCCCATTAATCAGCATCACTCTAAATGCCTTGGGTTGTCGTCGCTCTCGCTCGCGCGTGCGCACACACACACACATACACACACACACACACGTGTCCTCCATTACTAAATGTCCCATTTTGAGAGCATCAGACTACAAAGTGCCTAATTGGCTGTTTGGCCGGGGAATCCATCACACTGCTGCAAACTGATGACCCTACAAGCCGCCGCAGCATGCTACCTCCACTTTCAGGGCACTGTGTATTGTGCCATGATGGAACTCAAATCTTTGGTGCAGGGCAAAAACGGCTGGCTGTGTTTCCCTATTTGAGTCACCAGCCACCTATGCTGCATCGCACCGTGGGCCATGCTGAATACTTGTTTCTGGTTGGCTGGAGTGGCCTGATTGAATCCCATCTCTAATGTTTCTACTCTGATAAGCTGCACAGCTCCGGTGCAGTAGTCTTAGTGGTGTTCAAATGAGCATTGCTTTAGCTAAATGTATTTGTAAATAAGCTAGCTAGCTAGCTAGCTGGCAATATAGATGGACAGATTCCTTGTCTTTGCTTTTTCAAGTTGTCCTCAATTCCCTTTCCACTCTCTCCCCGCCATTCCCTTGTTTAAAAAGTCAAAGCTTCGATCTTTCTCTCTCTCTTATGAAAATCAGATTTAGAAATCAGTGACGCAGCATCCGGGTAGCGTAGCGGTCTATTCCGTTGCCTACCAGCACGGGGATCGCCGGTTCGAATCCCTGCGTTACCTCCGGCTTGGTCGGGCGTCCCTACAGACACAGCTGGCCGTGTCTGTGGGAAGCCGGATGTGGGCATGTGTCCTGGTCGCTGCACTAGCGCCTCCTCTGGTCGGTTGGGGCACCTGTTCAGGGGGGAGGGGGAACTGGGGGGAATAGCGTGATCCTGCCGCGTGCTACGTCCCCCTGGCAAAACTCGCCTCTGTCAGGGCGAAAAGGAGCGGTTGGCAACTCCACGTGTATCGGAGAAAGGCATGTGGTAGTTTGCAGCCCTCCCCGGATCAGCAGAGGGGGTGGAGCCGTGACCCGGATGGTTCGGAAGAGTGGGGTAATTGGCCGGATATAATAGGGTAGAAAAAGAGGGGGAATAAAAAACGTCAAAGCTTCTGTCGTTCCCTCTCTCATACGAAAGTCAGATTCAGAAATCCGTGCCACCCCCCCTACAGCACACTTGCTTTCCCTCCTATTCTGTCACCCTTGCTTTCCATCCACTCTATTTCTCCTCGTGCTTTCAGTGAGGGACATAGGGAAAACCTATGGGGAATTCGAATTGAAATCAAGTGTGTTCAAAAAAAGTTTCTGTTTCAGGTGGTATTCTATTTATTTAATTATTTTGTCTCCCTGAAGACATAACTTGGAACTAGACGTAAACCCACCCGAAAGGCTCAAGAGAGGGTGTGAAAGTGGATCAATCGGCACTACATCGGTATATTGACATTTTCCAATGTCATTGTGTCAAGGTACAGTGTAGGCATGACAGCTGGCCTAAGCACAGTGCATAACAATTTACACAGCAAGAACTGCAGCTGAATAGAAAGAACTGTTCAGCAAGCTAGCAAATGCACTCCTTCTGTAGCGTAAGTGGACTGGACTCAGACGTGAACCAGACAAGACGTCGTCACAGCCAGGAGAAAGGGATCAGGTTTAGTTAAAGAAAAGACAAGCCATTCTTTCTGAAAGGGTTGATTTCTGAAAACGGTAACTTTCTTCTAATTGTATTAAACTATACAGCAACCAAGAGAACGATAAAGAAGAACAGGTCATTCACTTTCATATGTCCATCAGCTGGGCCAACAGGTTGACTTTTAGTAGAACTGGAGGCTTTTTTGAAACAGTATTTATATTTCTTAACTTGAGGTTCTTTATATACGGGTGGTACAGTGGCCCAGTGGTTAGCACTGTTGTCTCACAGCAAGAAGATCATGGGTTCGAACCCCAGGCCGTCCCAGGTCCTTTCTGTGTGGCGTTTGCGTGTTCTCCCCGTGTCTGCGTGGGTTTCCTCCGGGTGCTCCGGTTTCCTCCCACCATCTAAAAGACGTGTGTGCTAGGGTAAATACTCATGTCTGTGCCCCTGAGCAAGGCAGTTGAAAGAAGAGCTTGAGTTGGTCCCCTGGCACTGCAGCTGCCCACTACTCCTATACAATAGGAGGGGTTAAATGCAGGGACATATTCGTGGTAAGAATACAATTCTTTGTATGAATACAATGTCAAATAAAGTGGCTTTCATAATTGATAAATGTATACTATGATGGTTCCTGGAATGAACCTTTTTCACATAGCTGGTTTAAAAAAAAGGAAAAAAGTAATAATTTGATAAACTTTGTTGAAAATGTGTTTAATCATTTCTGTGGTCTTGTTGGTTGAACACATCATTATGTAACTGTCATCACTATGTTGACTGTAGTGACTTCCGGCTTCCACCTTCGTGAGATCAATAACTGCTGTTTATTCTCTTACTCCCTCTTCCCCTCTATATTCTGCTCTAACCTCTTCATTTGTCCTACTTGTCTCACTATTTTCTGTGCTAGAGACTCTCTAGTTTTCTTTCTCGAATCTTGTGTTAGTGGACAGCCTCTCATTCCTAGTTTGTTACTAGCTTCTAACTTAGACTAGCCTGGCAGTTAGTTTTATTGCATTTGCAGTCAAACAGCCTCATTAAAATGATGGTGTGTGGTGACTGTTCCGCAGGTGCAGATAGTTTGTCTCTACTAGAGAGACATGTCCGTGAGTTAGAGCAGCTTCTTTTGGCTAGGATTATGTTAGACATGACAGACGCTCCAGAAAGCCTTGGCCCTGGGCCTGACAGCACACCTGCTATTGTTAGCACTAGCTCAGCCTCATCGGCAGATGCGGCAGAGTTTGTCTCTGTTTGCCGGTGTGAGAAGGCTCACAACAGCAAGCCACCGGTCGTGTGGCCTGGTCTGAAGTCACCCCTCCCGACCTCAAACCAGTTTTCACCCCTCGCCAGCCCTGTTGGTAGTCCTACCGGCCAGCGTGCCTCCCCCGCTCCTGTCAACAGAGCAAAGCAGTGCAGCCTAGTGATAGAAGACTCTATTACCCGCAATATCAGATTAGCTTCACCAGCCTTGGTTCACTGTTTACCCTTTATGCCTCTGACATAGAGGTTAATCTTAGGGTGCTGCCATCACGGAGGGAGAATCAGGGAACCCAGCTACACAGCCCCACTTCTTTCAGCAGCATTGTTATTCATGTCGGCACCAATAATGTTAGAATGAAGCAATCAGACATCACAAAATTTAGCCTAGTCAGGACGCTTGAGTTGGCCAGAAAGATGTGTTGTTATCAATTAATTGTCTCTGGTGCCATACCCATGAGGGGTTATGATGAGATATACAGTAGGTTCACCTCAATGAACTGCTGGCTGGCTTATTACTGTAATGAGCAAGGATTTAGTTTTGTTGATAACTGGCCCTCTTTCTGGAGCCACCATTACCTGCTGAAAGCGGTCAGCATTCACCCTAGCAACATAGATAGTTGTCTATGTTTAGTTTGACACTCGGGACTTACCATTCAGCAGGTCACAGGTGATTGGAGAGCCTGCTAGGTTTAAACCTAGTGCAGATGTGGAGTCAGCTAGTTTAGCTAATGTGTCCAGTCAGGAAATTTATCATAGTATAGATTATTAGACAGACAGCTTGGTCTTTAATATTGAGACCATCTTTCTTCCCTGTTGTTTTGCTCCCAAGTTCTCCGCTCTAAAATGTATGAATCGATAATCAAAAAATCATTCCTACCACTGGTGGTGGTGAAATGTGTAACAAAGCACCTAATAATCTACAGAACCAAACATCTTATATGATCAAAAGGTTGACCACACATCATTCAAAGCATAAGTCTTCAAAATTGTCAAATGATAATAGAAGGTGTCTAATTCCAATTAAAAAAATCCCCTATTGGTAGCTCTAAAGTTCTGCCTACTACCAATCACCTCAACAAGATGCTTAAATTTGGTTTCATAAATATCAGGGGAAGTCCAGGTTGGTCTATTCCATTGCCTACCAATGGGGGGGTCAGCATTGCGAGGCCTCGTATTGCCTCCAGCTTGGTCAGGTATCCTTACAGACACAATTGGCCATGTCTGTGGGTGGGAAGCCGGATGTGGATTTGTGTCCTGGTTGCTGCACTAGCGCCTCCTGATCAGTTGGGGTGCCTGTTCAGGGAGGAGGGGGGGACTGGGGATAATAGCATGATCCTCCCACTGGTGAAACTCCTTCACTGTCAGGTGAAAAGAAGCGGCTGGCGACGCCACATGTATCGGAGGAGGCATGTGGTAGACTGCAGCCCTCCCCGGATCGGCAGAGGGGGTGGAGCAGAGATCGGGACTGCTTGGAAGAATGGGGTAATTGGCCAGATTGGGGGAGGAAATGGGGGCAGAATTGGGGAGGAAAAGGGGGGGGAATTAATATCAGATCACTGTCTACCAAAGCCTTACTAATAAATGAGCTGACTCTTGAACATGGCTTTGATATGATATGATTGGGTTATATGAAAAATGGCTGAAACCAAATGTTTTCCTTCCCTGAAACGAAGCTCCTCCACTGGACTCTACTTATCCTCGTGCAGCTCGGGTAAAAAAAGCAATATTTAAATGTATTTTCAATTTAACTTTTAAACTTGAATCAAAATTCAAATCTTTTGAGGCTTTTACTCTAAATGCATCTCCCTCAGCCACAAACAGACTCTGCTCAGTCCACATTGTGATACTATGTCGCCATCCTGGCCCTTTCTCACTATGTCTTGAAGAATTTGGAGAATTTATTTCAGGTCTTATTATTCGTTCTGATGAGATTCTAATTCTTGGCGATGTCAATATTCATCTGAATAAGGCTGCACATCCTGAAAATAGAAGCCTTTCTGGCACTAGTTGATACTTTTGGATTCACTCAGTTTGTTCAAGAGTCGACTCATTGCAGTGGTAACACCCTTGATTTGGTTTTATCTAAAGGGGTATCTGTTTATGATCTGACTGACTTGCAATTTGAAGCATTATTGGCCTGTTCCGTTAATGTCAGCACAGTTGTAATTGCCACTCGCCACATTGGTCTCTCCACTGTAGCTGCATTTGGCCAGCAGCTGCCTCAAACCTTGGTTCCTGTCACTGTGGAGACAGACTCTAGAAAATGTCACTAGTGACTTTAATGTGGCCCTGTCTAGTCTCCTTGATTCAGTTGCACCTCTCACTACAAGAGCTAGGCCTCCACCCTGGTTTAACGATGAGACACATGCTCTTAAGCGGTCCTGTAGGAGACTGAAATGTAAATGGTGAAAATCAAAATTGAACGTTTTTTTACCTGTCTTTCACGAGTGTTTATTGAAATACAAGCATACTTTATCTGCTGCAAAAGCAGCGTATCTCTCTCGCGTGATCAATATTAATAAACATAATCCCAGATTTCTCTTTGACACTGTAGCTAAATTTACTAAAAAGCAGCCGTCTATTAGCTGCTCACCATTCACAGCCCGAGTTTCTAGACTTTTTCTGCAATAAGGTTGATGAGATCGTAAAATAAATTATTTCTTCAAGTCCAGCTACTCTTGCAGATCCTCTTACCAAATTCACATCTATACAATGACTCATTAATAGTCCCTGCTATTAAAGCTTTTGAGACTATCTCTCTTGATACTTTGACTAAGTTCATGTCAGCTTCTAAACCAACTACTTGCCTACTTGACCATTTACCAGCTAAACTTTTTAAAGACCTCTGGCTTTTCCTGGGACCTACAGTGCTTGAAATGGTTAATTTATCACTTACTAATAGCACTCTGCCCAGCAGTTTTATGACAGCTGTGGTCAAACCTCTACTTAAGAAACCACACCTTGATTCAGGGTCTCTTAATAACTATCGGCCGGTCTCTAATCTTCCATTCTTTTCTAAAGTGCTAGGGAAGGTTGTATAGCAACAACTTTTGACCCATATAGAAGAAACCTATGTATATGAATCTTTTCAATCAGCTTTCAGGGCCTACCACTCCAGTGAAACTGCTCTGACCAGAGTGATGAACGATCTTCTACTAGCTGTGGACTCTGATTCTACCTCTGTGCTTCTATTACTGGACCTCAGTGCAGCCTTTGACCCCATTGATTATTGTATACTATTAGACAGAATAAATTGTAGTTTGAGTGTCTGGCTTAGCTCTCTCTTGGAGCAAGTCCTACTTATCCGGAACAACACAGTGTGTCTACTATTATAATATCACATCAAAATACTCTGACATTAAATATCGCGTACCTCAGGGCTTTGTTCTAGGCCCTCTACTTTTCTCTCTTCATACTTCACCTCTTGGCCAAATTATACACAGTCATGGAATTAATTTCCATTGCGATGCTGATGATACTTAGCTGTATGTGCCTATAAGGGCTGATGATTGTACTCAAATGACTAATTTAGAGGTCTGCTTGGCTGCTGTGAAAAATTGGGTGTCACTAAATTTCCTACTTGTAAATTTAAAAAAAAAACAGATGCTGGTTGTTGGCCCTGCTAGACACAGACACCAATTTGATCAAGTAACAATAACAATCGACAACTCCGTGATTTCACTAAGCGTAGCAGCCAAAAATATTGGTGTTACATTTGATCCCAGCCTTTCCTTTGATAAACACATTAAAGAAATCCCCAAGACTGCATTTTTCTCTTACTTAACATAGATAAAAATTCCATCTTTACTGTCTATGGCTGAGGTAGAGACTCTAATACATGCATTTGATTCATCCAGACTTTATTACAGTAGTGTTTTTTTTCAGGTCTGTCACATGCTAGTATTAAAAGTCTTCAGATGGTTTAATGCTGCAGCTAGAGTCCTAACCAAAAGTAGAAAATTTGACCCTATTACGCCAATTCTTGCCTCCCTTCATTGGCTCCCTATCCATGTTTGATCAGACTTCAAGGTGCTTCTGCTGACTTACAAAATCCTCAATGGGCTTGCCCCATCTTACCTGTCTGATCTCCTTAAACCACACGTTGAATCTCAAGCTATCTGTTCTCAGAGTACTGGGCTACTGTGTGTACCCCAAGTTAAAAAGAAGTGAGCTGGAGGCAGGGTCTTTTCCTATCGGGCCCCGTTCCTAGGGAATAACCTGCCTGCTGCCATCAGACAGTCTGCTATCAGTCTGTTGAGTTCTTTAACTCCAACCTTAAAACTCATCTTTTTTGCCTTAGCTTACAATTAGTTGCCTTTAAATAGAGTACTTCATTACCTGTACTGTGTGGTGGGTCGATTTCCGTTTCAATTAATTTACCAACCACTGTTCTGCTGATGAGATTATAGATTATAGCAGAGCATCAGTGTTACTCTTTACGCGGCTCGCGAGACTTTGTTTTGTGCCTCATATAGATCCACTGATAACAATAAGAACATAGCTATAACTTACTTCTATAGGTTCCGTTTGTGTCCCGTTTTAGCACATTGAAATGAATTATCCAGCAGATGGCAGCATACTGAAGCTGCGTCAAAGAACGCAGGCTACATAACAGCGTGGGATCATGGGTAGACGTATAGCCTATGTGTGTAGCTTTGCAAGCTCTGTGGCTCTTTGAGGAACGGTCTTACTCATAAGTGGCTCTCCTAAGAAAATTAGTGAGTACCACTGGTATAGATTATTGACCATGGCAACTGGTCTCTTCTTTCCAAAGCTTTTTCTCACTCTCCGAATGATGTTTTCTCCTTTCTCTTCTCCCATGTATGTGATTTGTGTTGTGTGATGGGAGTCTCCCCAGTGTGCACATGTAATCTGTCCTCCTCCCAGGTCTCCATGGTGATGGTGGTCACTACCTGGACACTGCTTGCCACCCTCATCACATTCTTTCTGCATATCTTATCAATCCATATGATGTTGTTATCCTGTTTCAGTGTTATATCCCCCTCCCTCCAACGTGTGACCCATGTCGTTTCTTGCCTCTTCTCCCGTGTGTGTGAATGGTGTGATGTGAGTCTCCCGTGTGTGCATGTGTAGTCTGTCCTCCCGTCAGGTCTACATGGTAACGCTGGTCACATGGCTTAGGTCCTGGGATGTTCCGGTGGCGTCTGGACAGTGCTCAGCGTCCTCCTTCCTCATATTCTTCATATATTGTCAAATTCCATTATAATTCTGTTATCCTCTTTCAGTGTTGTATTGTGTAAAATGTGTTTTATTCTGTACACACAACATTGCCTTCACAACGTCCATTGCACGTTGTCCATCTTGGGAGAGAGAGATCCCTCCTCTGTTGCTCTCCCCTGAGGTCTCTTCCTATTTCTTCTCCCTGTTAAAGGGTTTTTAGGGCATTGTTCCTTATCTGGTGTGAGGGTCTAAAGACAGGATGTTGTGCTACAGTAAAGCCCCCTGAGGCAAATGTGTAATTTGTGATATTGGGCTACACAAATAAAATGGACTTTAAACCAGTCAGATTTTATACGTGTGGCACGTTTTGTACATCGAAATGTGATGTGGTGTTTACATGAAAGCAAGTTAACATGGACGATAGACAACCATTCAGCTGTACATGGAATATAGTAGTGTGTGTACCTATATGTGTGTGTGTGTGTGTGTGTACAGACATCCACGGCGAAGGTGAACATCACGGTGATGGATGTTAACGACAACGACCCACACTTCGACTCCTCCCTGCCTGTCAACTTCACCGTCACAGAGGAGCAGGGTCAGGCTTTTGTTGGACAGGTCAAGGTATGGACACACACACTTGCACTACACACACGCTGATCGATCGACACACACGTATGCAGATTGCACACACGCACACATTCACGTGCAAACACATCCGCACTTGCACCTTCACACATGCGCAGGCCCGCGTAAGCACACAGATCAGAATAACAGCACATCAACACACACATGCATGTACACTCACCGGCCACTTTATTAGGCACACCTGTCCAACTGCTCGTTAACGCAAATTTCTAATCAGCCAATCACATGGCAAAGCAGAAGCACACTTGTTGTGGATGAGTCAAGACCAGGTCTCCTCTCCAAAGTCTAAATAGAAAGTATGAAGTCCCACACAGATAACTTACTCCTCAGCTTTGCGCGAGACCACTGCCTATGCAGTGTGCTATATTTGCCTTCATCCACTTTGCTGTTTGTTTTTCACTTTCTAGTGCCCTCAAAAATTCCCACAGTGCAACTAAAAATGTGCTGTCCGGTGCATGAACGCTGCTTTAATTGAAAAAACACCACCACAGTGCCACGCTTTTCCTCCTCTCTGCTCCGCTCGCACACTCTTTGGCTGCCAAACAACGTGTGACGGGACGAGAAGAAGCCGCAGAATGATGATCCAGCCTGAGTCCAAAACCTCAGTTTATTACTCCCAGTAGACCAGTAGAGTACGCTATCGAGTGTTTCGTACACAGGGACCAGTGAATGAGTGAGTGAAGGAAAGATCCCAGAGACAATGATGATGCTGGTGGAGCAGGACGTAGAACCTATGCACCTAAACCTGCCATTAGGAAAAGCAAGCGGGAAATGGCTGGATCTCATTCAAACCCATTTCATCTGCCAAAGTCAGCCTGTAATGCAGTCTCAGTCAGCACAGACATGGTCTCTAAGGTTTTGACAAGCCTGGGTGCTGCTCTCTTTGAAAAGGCCTTGCAGGGAGTATTTGAGTCAGTTCATGTTTCGTAGTCACCGAGGACGTTGACTATGTTTGCAGTATGTAGCCGGGTGGTAAATCTGTTAAATATGTTAAATGATTTTCCACTTAAATTTAGTATAGTTTAACTGTTAATATATGTAATTGTTACACTGTCAAGCCATGTAAAATGTCATTTGATGTATTTAAGTTGTGAGGCAGATTGTGAGTGTATTTTTATAGTTTTGGTTGTCATTGCATGTTTTGACCAGTAAGTGGCAGTGTTGCGGACTTTTATTGTAACTCCGTGCTCTTGTCTGTTTCCCAGGACACACCATTTGTACCCTAGTTCACCTGGTGTTGGTTGCACCAACTGGTCTTTACTGTATACTGGTCTTTACTGTATACTGGTCTTTACTGTATACTGGTCTTTACTTTACTGTATACGCCGGCTGGCGTAGCAGTCTATTCCGTTGCCTACCGTCACGGGGATCGCTGGTTCGAATCCCCGTGTTACCTCCGGCTTGGTCGGGCGTCCCTACAGACACAATTGGCCGTGTCTGCGTGGTGGGAAGCCGGATGTGGGCATGTGTCCTGGTCGCTGCACTAGCGCCTCCTCTGGTCGGTCTGGGTGCCTGTTCGGGGGGGGAAGGGGAACTGGGGGGGAATAGCGTGATCCTCCCACGTGCTACGTCCCCCTGGTGAAACTCCTCACTGTCAGGTGAAAAGAAGTGGCTGGCAACTCCACCCCCTCTGCCCCGGATTGGCAGAAGGGGTGGAGCAGCGACCGGGACGGCTTGGAAGAGTGGGGTAATTGGCCGGATACAATTGGGGAGAAAGTGGACTTCACGTCCGGTGCACCAACCAAACTTCGGCCTAGTATTAACTACTCCTCATCTGAGCGATGTGCGTCCATGTGAATACCTACATGGCTATGCCTGTTGCCTAGCAGCACGAGTTGCGGGAGGCCATGAATGATTGTTCAGACTCGGGCAGCCGTCATTCATAAAACGATTTTTTTTGTGTATACTATATTGATCCCCATGGGGAAATTCTGCTCTGCATTGAAGCCATCCTAGCTGAGTAGCTAGGAGCGGTGGGCAGCCGCCGTGCAGCACCCGGGGACCAACCCCAAGTCGTCTTGCCGTGCCTTGCTCAGGGGCACAGACGGGAGTATTAACCCTAACATGCGTGTCGTTTTGATGGTGGGGGAAACCGGAGCACCCGGAGAAAACCCACCACAGACACGGGGAGAACATGCAGACTCCTCACAGAGGACGACCTGGGATGACCCCCAGGGTTGGACAACCCCGAGGTTCAACCCAGGAACTTCTTGCGGTGAGGCGACGGCCCTAACCACTGGGCCACCGTGCTGCCCCAAATATCTACAGAACATCTAAATTTACAAAAATATACACAGATATACAGAAGAAGTGGGACGATCTCCTGAGCAAGGCAAAGAAATGTGATTGTTTGAAAAAAATCCATCAAACCGGTGGGGGTCCTCCCCCGAAAATGTCAGTATACAGTGACATCGTTGTTGATGTCTCTGGAGAGGATTCCCCTGCTTTTACCGGTTTGGTTGATATGGAAAGCGGCGGTATCGATCAACTGCCAGAAGAGAGTGATGCCTCTCCAGAGATGGATGTGGTTCACATTGACCTTACGAGGGACGAGAGCAGTGACTGCGCAGGTGTGTATGCCACACAGACTACCCATTTATTTATTTATTTATTTATTTTGTTTAGTAATAGCTAAATGAACTGATAAAATCTGCTTCTATCTAGAGTGCAATAACGTTAGGCTAAGTCTTAGAAGTTGTCACATCACGGTATAGGCTAGATTTAATGAATTCGCTATTTGATTTCAGACTCAACCGATGCCATCCATCCATCCATTATCCAAACCGCTTATTCTGCTCTCAGGGTGGTGGGGATGCTGGAGCCTATCCCAGCAGTCATTGGGCGGTAGGCGAGGAGACACCCTGGACAGGCCATCAGGCCATTACAGAGCCTCAACGGGTTAATGGGTCAACCGGTACCACTCCTTCACAAATTTTCCATGGCAGCAGCGGAGCACCACCAAGGAAATGGACGACACAGGATGATCTTCAGCAGATGCCTCTTGAGAAGGAAATCCTCAGAGTGGAGGCTGAAACCAAAAGAATTACCGATGGAGCAGCAAAAGCTGGAGCTGGAAAAACAGAGAATAGCATTAGAAATACAGTTGCTCCTAGAACATCTAAATAGGCCTTCCTCTCTTATTTTTGTAGAAGAGGAGTGGTCCTATGTGGTTTTGAACTAAATCAACCAGAGTTGAAGATGCTAAGATTTTCATTGGGAGTGACGAAGAAGAACAGGATTAGGAACGAGTATATTAGAGGGACAGCTCAGGTTGGACGGTTTGGAGACAAAGCAAGAGAGGCACGATGGAGATGGTTTGGACATGTGTGGAGGAGAGATGCTGGGTGTATTGGGAGAAGGATGCTGAATATGGAGCTGCCAGGGAAGAGGAGAAGAGGAAGGCCAAAGAGGAGGTTTATAGATGTGGTGAGAGAGGACATGGAGGTGGCTGGTGTGACAGAGGAAGATGCAGAGGACAGGAAGAGATGGAAACGGATGATCCGCTGTGGCGACTCCTAATGGGAGCAGTCGAAAGTAGTAGTAGTAGTAGTAGTAGTAGTAGTAGTAGTAGTAGTAGTGGTAGTAGTATTGGTTGGCTTAAGCAAGCACTTCATCATGTAACTGTTGCTTTTGTTAGATTTTGGTATGAAAAGTGTGGCCAGACGTGGCCCGGGATTGTCGCTGGAAGCTGCCTCTTGTTCCGGTGGCTCCGTCATTATCGGGCGGTGCTTGTTTGGCAACTCGGCACCTGCAGTGCAGGTGCTCTTCACGCGCTCTTCCCCGGCACTCAGTCCCGTATTTTGAGCAGACTACTTGTAAGGGAGGTATAAATGGCACATGTAGTGAAGTAAAAAGTCAATTACTGGCTTTGAAATATACTTGAGTAAAGGGTAGAAGTACAGGTTTTAAAAAGGAACAGGAGAAGTACTCGTTCTTAAAAAAAAACCTATTTTTTGCAATGAACAAGTTTATTAGCGTTTTTCAAAAAGACAGGTAGCCCCCTCCCTATGAAGAGTGGGCTACAAATATGGCTCAGCTGGCTAGTTATGAGAGGGTCTCATACTCTCTTTCACACAAGATGGACCAACTTGGGCTTACCTGGGGCCCATTTGTTGATTGGTCAACAAGGACATAGAGGTGAAATTGTGTATTGAATGCTGTATAGGCCTTTTGCTTAATTCCTCCATTTGCACCTTTTGAAGGATTGATAGTTTGTGAAGTGACATGTTAAATTGTGTCCCCCCCTTATTATTTATTACCAGGGATTTGGCCAATTCAGGGCCCCCTGTGACATCATTAACTCATCATTACTCTTGATCTGGTTGTCTTCACTTTATTCGGAATTTTTTAGAGCTGTTTTTTGTAAGATTATCATTAGAATAAAGTAACACTTCCACAAACGTTACTTAAGAAATTTCACAAGCAAACTTGGTGGCAAGTTTTGGAATCACTGCTTAAATCTAGTTTTCATAAACGTGCCCTCCCCCAACATTTCTTGTTTTAATGACCCATCATTAACTTGATTAGTTTCTTCTTTTTTGTTGTCATTTTTCAATTCAATTCAATTCATGCCCTGTGATGGCCTGGCGGCCTGTCCAGGGTGTCTCCCCGCCTGCCGCCCAATGACTGCTGGGATAGGCTCCAGCATCCCCGCGACCCTGAGAGCAGGATTTGGCTAATGGATGGATGGATGCTGTATATGGTATTGTTAATGAAAAAACTACTTTTTTACTCATGTGCGTAACTTGTAACGCACTACTCCACACCCCAGCACACAGGCTTTCCAGTCACACTGGCTTTAAACTCCTCTAATCTGCTACAGTAGGGATCGGAGAGCAGCAGCATGTGGCTGCAGTACTGTTGTTGGTGCGGGTGTGATTAGAGCAGTCATGTTGTTGTGCCTGCAGCACAGTGGAATATGATGCAGTTAAATCCCACATTCCTTTAGAGGGCGAGAAACTGACACCGCACGCGCCTCGTTTATTTGTGAACGTTTGTATCCTGGCGTCCCTCCTGCACAGCACACACTAACACACACGCAAACACACGCTCACAAACTCTGCTCTCTTAATCTGTTACAGTGGGGACCAGAGAGCAGTAATATACAGCAACTTGGTTCATCTTGGCGGGATGTAATTAAAGCACTAAGTTGTTATGCTCTGAAGAGTGTGTAACTGTGTGACATTGAGTTTGTGTGCGTGTGTGTTTGTGTGTGTAGGGTGTTCAGCGGGAAAGTTGGCGGTGTAAAAGGAAACAAAAGCCCTACTCAGAGGCATCGTACCTGTGTACTGGTTACAGGCTCTTAGCAAAAGAACAACGGACGTGTTTTGAACCTGACCGTGTATACGGGTAGACTGGGAACTGTGGACTTGTTTCCACCCCCTAAGTCTCTTCGGGCAGAGGTCATGAGTAAGTCTGACGCTCTGATTGCTTCCCGTCTTAAAACACACTTGGTTGCAGTTGAGAGGATTCAGTCCAGGTCTAATAAAAGGGGTTGTAGAACCTGATAATGTAATAAATTCCCAATAATGTAATAACCCCGATAATGTAATAAAAATCTGCTCTTGAGTCCATTGAAAATGCAATAAAACCCGATAATGTAATAACTTCCTGATAATGTAATAAAGTGCATTCCCTAATAATGTAATAAACTTTTTACCAATAATGTAATAATGTGTTACATTAACGGGACGTTATTAGGGTTAGGGTTAGGGTTTAGGGTTAGGGTTAGGGTTTAGGGTTAGGGTTAGCTATGATATATAGTTTAATACATTATCGGGAAATGCACTTTATTACATTATCAGGAAGCTGTTACATTATCAGGTTTTATTGCATTTTCAATGGCCTCAAGTGCATTTTTTATTACATTATCAGGGTTATGACATTATCGGGGCTTTATTACATTATCAGGTTTATTGCATTATCAGGGTTATTACATTATCGGGGATTTATTACATTATCAGGGTTATTACATTATCAGGGTTATTACATTATCGGGTTTATTGCATTATCGGGGTTATTGCATTATCGGAGATTTATTACATTATCAGGTTCCACAAGGGTCTTCAGACCTTTGTCAGGGTCCCTTGATGAATCTAACTCTTTGGCAGACTGTGTATATGAGTCATGCTTCTCCGTTTCTTTTTCACTTGGGCCTGTTTCAGTTCAATGCTTAGCCCACCTTGCCCGAGATCCTGCACAACCATGGCCCTTTTTTTTTCAACGAGTTCCAAACATGTTTTTTTTTATTTTTGAGATACTTTATTGATCCCCGTGGGGAAATTCCTCTCTGCATTTAACCCATCCTAGCTGTGTAGCTAGGGGCAGTGGGCAGCCACCGCGCAGCACCCGGGGACCAACTCCAGTCCATCTTGCCATGCCTTGCTCAGGGGCACAGACAGGAGTATTAACCCTAACATGCATGTCTTTTTGATGGTGGGGGAAACCGGAGCACCCGGAGAAAACCCACCGCAGACACGGGGAGAACATGCAAACGCCACACAGAGGACGACCTGGGATGACCCCCAAGGTTGGACAACCCCAGAGTTTGAACCCAGGACCTTCTTGCTGTGAGGCGACAGTGCTAACCACTGGACCAACGTGCCGCCCAAATATATAACTTCGTCTTCTTGATGGACTCCATTACAATGTTCAGAATGTGTCCATATTCTCAGTGGACATTACAGTTCAAGAGTTTCATAGTTAAGCATCCTCCTGTGGTTGGGCCCTTGGACCAGTTCCATCCTAATCGTCTGAGGGGGCACTTTAACATATTCCAACCCTGAACTTTCTCCCTTTCACAGACCCTTGGATGCGCACAATCCCTCAGCAGACCGAGTAAGGCACAACACTGGGCCGCATTTCTGCGTCTCTGCCGGCAGGTATTAAACAGATTTTGGTAGGAATGACCGGTGCTGACCTCGGTCTGTCAGTTTTGGTAAGAAGAGGGGGAAAAAAGCAGGCGATTGGGAGAAAGGTGAAATAGGAGAAAATACAAAATGGAGAGGGAGACATATAAAAAAAAGAAAGGTGAGGTCAGAAGGGAAGGCCGGAGAAAAAGAGTAAGCAGAGTCGAGCATAGGTGAGAGAGACAGAATAGAGAACAAAGCACTGGGGAGGAGAGAGAGGTGGAAAGGGGGGAATGGGAAAAGAGACAAGATGAGAGAGCCTGGGGAGGTTGGCTTCTTGCAGAATCATTTGACTTTCATGAGGGAAAAGATATGGCTTGACTTTTAAAGGTGGGAAAAATACATGAGGGGCAAAAGAGAAAGAGAGGACGACTTCTCAGCGCTCAGCGGGGGGGGGGGGTCAAGCATAATGGGGGCGGAAAAAAATCGAGAAAGGTAGAAAAAGGACAGAGGGAGACAGCACATAGTTTGCGGTCAGTCATATTTCCTTTTGCTATAGGTCCCAGATATGCAACCATGCAACAGTTATTTCTCAACAGTTACTTCTCTGTTGAAAACAGAATACATGAGACGACAGCATCGGTGTTAGGCTGTCGTTGCACTGGCTTGTCTCTGCAGAATTTGTTAGCATATTCAAATACTCAAAATAATATCTTCTTTTTGTCCGTGTGTTTTATTAGGGCAATTAACGCTTTTGCAAAAGTCCAAAAATGTGACAATACATACTCACAGTATCATGCATTACCTGACGCTCATTTACCCTGTACTGTATGACAACATACGTATCATAACCTTACATGGCATGTACTTTGAGTAAGTGCGAAATCTCCTTTCAGTATTTGTCTCAGCTCCATCACTCTTTCTACAAATTAACTAAGAATACATTTCTTAAACACTGCAATATGTAACGCAAAATATAATAGACGTACACTGTATACCAGTCTGCTCAGTCAAGGCAAATTAAGGTAACAACGAGGTAATTGCATGTGTTCAGATATACTGACCTTCTTAACAACCCGCAATTGCATTATCATAAAATCCAGAATTATCTTGAACTGAAATGTGTAATGGCATCTAACATGGAGCCAAATAAGTAAAATGTCAGACCGCCATGATCCTTCCCCCTCCACCAACATTGTACTGTCCATATCGACCACCGGCAGTCAATTACAGTACGAAAGAAATAAAACGTAACAAAACACTGCACAAACTTATCTTTCTTAATCGACGGTCAAGTTACTTATACATAACATTGTAAAGCATTTCACACACTTTATATAGTTTTAAGCATGCCATTGTTCACCCATTGCTAGAGAAATCTAATTTAGATCCCTTGTCCTTAAGTAACTACAGACCGATCTCCAAATTGTCTTTTCTAACTAAGGTTCTGGAGAGGGTAATTTAATCTCAATTGATTTCTTTTATGAACACTAATAGTGTTTTGAACAGTTTCCAGTCTGGTTTTAGAGCACTTCGTGGTACCGAGAAAGCTCTAGTTAAGGTCACTAATGACTTACTGCAGACAGAGGTGACTGCTCAATTTTAGTTCTCTTAGACTTGAGTGCTGCCTTTGACACAGTCAATCACAACATCGTCTTAAATCACTAGAGACTTTGGCTGGCAGCAAGGGCTCTTAGTTTATTATGCTCTTACCTCACCAACAAAGCTTTTTCTGTTGCTCTGGGTAACTCTGCTTCCTCAATGGTTCAATTGAGTTGCGGTGCCCCTCAAGGCTCAGTTCTTGGCCCCCTTCTCTTTTCAATATACATGCTGCCCCTTGCCCAGGTCATTCGAAATCACAATGTGCTTTACCTTTTTTATGCTGACGGCACTCAGTTATACATGTCACTAAAACCCATAGATCCTAGCGCCCTAGCAAATCTCACAACTTGCCTCTCTGACATTAAATCCTGGATGTCTGAAAATTTATCAAATTTAACAATAAGTCTGAGGTTATTCTGTTCGGTCCCGAAAATGCCATCAGCCCTGTTTTTTTTACTAATCTTTGTGGTCTTTCAGGTAGTCTTAAGCAGGTTGCTAGGAATCTTGGGGTAATATTTGATGCTAATCTCGGATTTGATAATCAAATCAAACATATTGTTCAGTCGTGCTTTCTCCAGCTCAATGGCCTGATTCTATCTCCAAATCAGGTCATTTTTATCAATTGCTGATCTGTAAAAAGTTGTACATGCTTTCATCTATTCTCAGCTTCACTATTTTAATGCATTTTATTCTGGTATCAGCAAGGGCTCCCTCCACCCCTCTGCAGTTGGTACAAAATGCCGCTGCTCAGCTCATTTCTGGGACAAAGAGGCATGAGCAGATCACTCCTGTGCTTTCCTTCCTACACTGGCTCCCTGTTATATTTCGAATTGATTTTAAAATGTTATTGTTCACTTTTAAGGCTTTAAATTGTTACAATGTTAGTTTTATTTATCAGACACTAGATCCAAAGCGACGAATATCTAAGAGTTAATACAACACAAGCAAGGATCTAGTCAGGAGATGAAAATGCAAGTGCCAAAAAACTAGGTTCAAGTCCGGCAGGACGTAGGTGTCAACAGGCAGTGCACAAAGGCAATGCATAGGGTGTGTTTTTTTTCTTTTTTTTTTATTAATACTAACAGGTGTAGAGGTGTTTATGAAAGAGCTGGGTCTTTACCTTTTTCTTAAAGATGGAGAGAGACTCAGCGGATTGAATGGAGTTTGGTAACTTGTTCCACCACCAGGAAACTACGGAAGAGTCTGGCTAGTGACTTAGGGTCCCATTGTGGCGGAAGTGCCAGACATCTTTCATTGGCAGAGCGTGGTGAGTGGGACTGAGTGTAGACCTGAATGAGGGAGTTTAGGTAAGCAGGAGCTGTTTTAGTTGCTGTTTCGTAAACGAGCATTAATATTTTGAATTTGATGTGCTAAATTGACATTTGACCTATAGCCTATGTCAATATGTGATCTAATCAGCGAATTTACAAAACATTCAAAACAATTTCAGAATTATACTATATTTTCAAAATCACAATTACTCCAAGTGAAGGAGTTCAAGTATCTCGGGGTCTTGTTCATGAGTGAGGGTAGGATGGATTGGGAGATTGACAGGCAGATTGGTGCAGCATCAGCAGTAATGCGGACGTTATACCGGACCATTGTGGTGAAGAGGGAGCTGAGCCGGAAGGCAAAGCTCTCAATTTACCAGAGAACAAAGCTCTCAATTTACTTTCATTCCAGCCCTCACCTATGGTCATGAGCTTTGGGTAGTGACCGAAAGGGTGAGATCGTGGTTACAAGTGGCTGAGGTGAGTGTCCTCTGTAGGGTGTCTGGGCTCAGCCTAGAGATAGGGTGAGGAGCTCAGACATCCAGAGGGAGCTTGGAGTAGAGCTGCTGCTCCTTCGCGTCGAAAGGAGCTAGTTGAGGTGGTATGGGCATCTGATTAGGATGCCTCCTGGGCGCCTTCCTTTGGAGGTTTTCCAGGCATGTCCAACTGGGAGGAGACCCCAGGGTAGACCCAGAACTTGCTGGAGGGACGACATGTCCAAACTGGCCTAGGAACACCTTGGGATCCCCCAGGAGGAGCTGGAGGGCGTTGCTGGGGAGAGGGACATCTGGAGTTCCCTACTTAGCTTGCTGCCACTGTGACCTGACCCCGTAGAAGCGGCTGATGATGAGAGGAGAGATGAGACAATTACTCCATTATTTTAAAAACAAAAGAATACATACTTAACATATTAAAAAAAAGGATAATAAATCTTAAGACCAAGGGTCCCCATTGGCTCCAGGGCCTGGACACGTGCTCACTTTTCCCAGGTGGTAGTCCATGAGAGTACCTGGACATGTTATTTGCCACTTCAAGCTCTGGATGAATCCATGTGTGTCCCTGAGATGTTTTAGGCTGTGCTTGTGATGATGCTAACGCACCCAGACTAACCAGTAAGTCTGTCATGGGGGGCTACTGCAGTCATTTACTTGTTTGTTTTACTCAGTGTATTGGTTCAGTAGTTTTCATTAATGGGATTACTTGTTGCAACATCTTAAGTACAGTCTGCTTGTCTCCTTCTCGATCTCTATCTGACCTAAATTTACCCAAGGCAATGATTTGAGCCTAAATTCAAGGTGAGAACAAGACAAATGTTGACTAATGAGCAAAAAATGGAGGGGAAAATAGAAAGAGATATAGTCATTCATACATATTGAAACACACTCAGACTGGCAGACACAGACATAATAAGCAAGTGTCTAATTTGGCTCAGCGTGAGGCTAGTGTAGTTTCTTGTACTGGGGAGCTAAATGACAAAAGGCAATTATCTCCTGCACAGCTGAAATGAACCGACAGCTTGGTTTTCTGCTGAACAAAATGCAAGAAAGGATAAAAGAATCAGAATCAGCGTTATTGGCCGAGCGTGCCCGTGCACATGAGGAATTTGTCTCCGGTACACGGCAGCTTCCAGCACTTGCCGACATAACTCACACAAAGAAGAAAAAGGAAAAACAAGAAAACAAAACAACTAACAAAAACACAAACAAACAAGCGATTAATGGAGCAACAACAGGACTCTGTTGACAAGTATGTGTGCATAACAGGAACGTCGGTACTATACAGAGTTGTGTTATGGTTGAGTAATCAACAACCTATGCCCATATATTATACCACATGGATGGCAGTGTGAACTTACGTTTGCGGCGGCCTCATCCTGTACCGTCCATGTGGTGTCTAAGTTTGTTTTGTCTTCGTTTGATGGCTGGGAGAGCTGGTGCTGGATCGGCTGGGAGAGCTCGGTCAGCCGCGTCCTGTGGGCCCAGGGATCACAGCCCTGATCGGAGCTGTGCCCGAAGAGGTAACACTGAGGGCAGTCTGACAGGATGCAGAAGTGGGGCAGGCTAAGCTAACTGCTAGCCTATGCAGACCAGCAGTTCTGATAACACCACGGGCGGTCTGGCAGCGGCCTCGCCTGAGGTTGACTGTTGACGTTTTTTGGTGTTGTCGTGTGGAGTGCAGGGAGGTGTGTTGAGGGTGTCTGACTGGGAGAGTTGGCATTGAATCGACTGGGGGAGCCTGGTCTGCTGCATCCGGTGGGCCCAGGGACCAGAACCCTGCCAGAGCTGTACCCGAGGAGGAAACACCAAGGGCGGACTGACAGCACACGGAAGCGGGGCAGGCTAAGCTAACTGCTAGCCCAAGTAGACCAGCAGTTCCGATAACACCGAGGGTGGTCTGGCGGCGGCCTCGCCTGGCGTTGACTGTGGCATTTTTGGTGTCATTGTGCGGAATGCGGGGAGGTGTGTCGAAGGTGTCTAGCTGGGACAGCTGGCATTGGATCGACTGGGGGAGCCTGGTCTGCTACATCCGGTGGGCCCAGGGACCACGACCCTGCCCAAGGAGGAAACACTGAGGGCAGGATGTGGAAGTGGGGCAGGCTAAGCTAACTGCTAGCCCATGCAGGCCGGCATTTCCGACAGTCATCCTGGCTGGCGTTCATTCTCTGGACAGTGGAGTTTTTGCTTCTCCGTGTTTTTGTATGTTTTTGGTGGTGTCGTTTTTGGGAAATTTGGGAATTGTGTCTTTGTCTTTTGTGTCACACTGCTGTGGGCTGGGGGAAACGGATTTTTGTTTGTTTTGTGTACGCAAGTCCATTCAAGAAATGGCAATAAATTGTTCTTGTTTCCTGAGTCCATATTGCATATATACTATATATATACCACAACTCCACAACCCATCATGCCCATATACAATGCTATGTACTCCCACAATGTTATGTTATGTACCAGAAGTATACACTATATATTCACCTACCGTCCACCTCACACCCACATACTTTATTATATACCCGTGTTACAACCACAGCAATAACAGCAATGCTTTGTAAGCAGTACACAGCAGTTGTGTGCGTATTTACAACTGTGCATTTGCGTTGCACACGGATTTAGTTTCAGTGACAGATGCCGGTATGATGTGTGTGGAATTAGATAGGGAGGGAAGCGTGTGAAGGAGAGGAGGAGAGGAGGCGGGGATGGATTATGAGATTAGGAAGGAGGTGAATGAAACACAAGAGGCAGAGACAGAGTGAGAAAAAGACAAACACACAGCAGACAGGTAAAGAACGCATGCCGGGCCTGCCTCAGCACCCGTGTCACAGTGCACTTAAAAACCAGCAGACGTGCAGCAGGAGATGCAAATCTGTTTTATCTTGTTCTTGCTTTTCAACTGTCGACCTGATGAATGAAAGAGGAGAGCTTCATCGTGATTGTTCTCATGCATGCATACATACATACACACATATACATACATACGTATACATGTGTATGCACATATACATATTTACATATACAGATATACATACATATGCATATATACATGCATGCATGCATATACATATATATGCATACATATATATGTACGCACATATATGTGTACATATACATATATACAGGCATATATACATGTGTACATAAACACACACACACACACACACACACACACACATATATATATATATATATATATATATATATATATATATATATATATATATATATAAATACGCACATATACTTGTACATATGCATATATACATACATACATATACATGTATACATACACACATTTACATATAAACATATACATATATACATACACGCATATATACATATGATTGACAGCTGATGATTGCTTATGGCATGAAACAGGCTTGTACTGTCTCATTAAGAATTCACTTGACTCACTTGCTCCTTATTTGTTGAGCACTTTCCCTACCGTTGAGTGTTTCTTTTAACAAAGTTATACACATATACATATACATAAATACATACATAGTCATATATACGCAAATACACACATACATATATACATACACATATATATACATATATAAATACACATATGCATATTCATATACACATTAAGGCTGCAAGTAATGATTATTTTGATAATCAAATAGTCTGATGGTTATCAGAACGATCATCGACTTTTATCTCATAGATCAGGAACGTTTCAGGAACATTAATTTGTCATTTCATTCCATGAACCTGCACACATGAAATGAAACAAAATACCATTTCCCCCATCCCACAAAGACAAACCACAAACAACTACAAAAACACATATATCCAACATATCCCCAAAAAAAAAATTCATTGTCCAAGAGAGTGAACGCCAGGATGACTGCCGGAACTGCCAGTCTGCATGGACTAGCAGTTAGCTTAGCCTGCCCCGCTTCCGCATCCTGTCAGACCGCCCTCGGTGTTTCCTCCTCGGACACAGCTCCAGGCAGGGGCGTGGTCCCTGGGCCCACCGAACATAGCAGACCAAGTTCTCCTAGCCGATCCAGCGCCAGCTCTCCCAGCCAGACATTCTCGACACACCGTCCTGCGCTCCACACGACGACACCAACAACACAGTTAACGCTGGGCGAGGCCGCCGCCAGACCGCCCTTGGTGTCATCAGAACTGCTGGTCTGCATGGACTGCCGGTCAGCCTGGGCCCACAGAATGCAGCAGACCAAGCTCTCCCATTCCATCCAGCACCAGCTCTCCCAGCCATCAAACAAAGACATAGACGCAGATGTGGACAAAGACACTGCACGGACAGTAGCGTGTGAGGCTGCCGCAAACCCAAGTTCGCACCGCCATGCTCCCACACCGGAACTGGGCGAAGCTGCTTCAAACGTGAATTTGCGCGGCCATCTTGCAACCAGCATCCCGAGATGCTGGTTGCAGTAGGCACGTGCTGTGACTCAACAAAATACAGCCGGTGGAGGAAGTCCTGTAGTGCAGCTCTGCAGCGATGCCAGCTGCAGGGCTTCGTGGGGCTTGACCCTCAGGATGCATGAAATGTTCCCATACTATAACCCATGTCTGCTTTGTATGTCGTCATAAGCAGGGAGACACCCCAGTTGTTTGAATAGTGGTGACGTTTGGAAGGGATTTATGTGGTAATGATGAGTCAGGCGTAACCAGCGCTGCACACGCCATTGCTTCCCTAACTGTTGATAATCATTTTATTTGGTTTAGTTGCTCTCAACATTCGCGCCCTACTTCCTGCCGCTCTGACCATCCATTTTCAGCACAAAGTGGGGAAAATCCAACGTGTCCACCACTCGTTGGTCAGTGGGCAGCTACAGGGGGCGTTAGTCGGTTAACTCAGTCATCGACCTTTGGCCTCCATTGTGCGGTGATGGAGACCCCAAGCAGCAGACGCCTTCTGGAGGGAAGCGCCAAACCATTAGAGGACAAACCTCCATCTGAACGTTAAGGATAATGTCAAGTAGTTGTTTCAGCCCATCTTCCTCTTCTCTCTTTTCACTCCTCTCTCTCTCAACGTTCTCTTGATGTACATGGTGTGTTTTGTAGGGTTACTGGTTTGGTTTGTGTATATGAGGGGGTTTCAAGAGGTTTTGTGTGTGTGCGTGTTTGCGGTCGACCAGCGCTTGCTGGTCGGCGTGCTAAACGCCGGTATGGAGTTTACCAAACTCACCAGGGAACATGGGCTTTAAGTGTCGCCTAGTTTCCCGTGTTGGGTGGAGGGCTGTGCCCTGGCAGTGGGGCAGGTTGTGGGTCATAGCAGCGTTAAATCTGCTGCTAGGATGAACGGCGCTGTGGTGATTTTTGTCGACGCTGTAGCCAATGCACACCAGGTGGTCGAGGCCGGCGTTGTTGGTTCACATGGATGTGGCTTTTAGGGTGAAGGTGGAGGATTTTGCCTATGTCATCTTTGTAAGCTCTGGGACCTTGAAGTGTCTCGGCTGTGGAGGGGAGGGTCATTGGGTTCGGGCCTGTCCTGAGAAACACCCCTCTGATGGCAAAACGTAGAGTGAAGCGAGAGGACACGAACAGAGTGGAACCAGGCAGAGCAGCGAAGGGACAACAGAAAAGGGACAGAGTCCAGATCACAGCGACGAAACTGCACCACCCAAACAGAGTGACGAGTCTAAAAAGGAATACATAAGTGTTGAAAATGGAGCACAACGTGAACAGGCAATGGCATCAAGCACTACAGGTGGAGCTGCAGAAGGCGTGGTGTTGAGCATCAAACACTACAGGTGGAGCTGCAGAAGGTGTGGTGTTGAGCATCAAACACTACAGGTGGAGCTGCAGAAGGTGTAGTGTTGGGCAGTGAGGAGGACTTGCTGGAAGGCGAAACAGCCTGTAAGGTTCCTGTGCTGAAGAGAAAGCAGGCGGAGCACTGACAAGGGAGAGGAGCAGGCAGTACGAGGAGCACCTGTCTGGGGGATGAGTTGAGTATGGAGGAAGAGGAGGAGGAGGAGGAAGGGGGCTGTGGTGTAGGCAGCCGGGTACCTGAGGGTGTTGCACCGTGGCTCCTCCTCCTACTGCTGCTGCTGCCGGAGGAGCCACGGATACACGGAGCCAGGCTGGTGGTCTCCGGCTGGTGCCCTCCAGGATTTCCCAGAAACGGTTTTCCTCCACGACCATCACCCCACAGCGCATAGGGGCTGCAGCAGGATTGGGACTCAACAACACCGAGGCCGTAGCCCAGCTGCTCTACATGAGGTCTACGTGAGGTCTACGTGAGGTCTACGTGAGGTCTACGTGAGGTCTACATGAGGTCTACGTGAGGTCTACATGAGGTCTACATGCCACACAAGGGACTTTTTTACAGCTATGATGTAAGAACTGTGTGAAGGAGATGTTTTTTACCAATACTTGTTTGGACCGCTCAATGTTTTTGTGTTTTTCCCCTAAACTGGTTTTTGTGTGAGCTGGATTATGAAGAGCTGTTGTGTTAGGGTGTAAACTGGTGGACTGTAGCGTATTTGGAATAAATGTACTTTTTAAAACTCAAACTCTCACGTTCGCTTTTCATTCCTCTCTCTCTCACACGTTCTCTCTCTCTCTCTCTCTCCCTCTCTTTCTCTCTCTCTCTCTCTCTCTCTCTCTCTCTCTCTCTCTCTCTGTCTCTGTCTCTGTCTCTCTCTCCCTCTCTTTCTCTCTCTCTCTCTCATACTCTCTCTCTCACACGTTCTCTCTCTCTCTCTCTCTCTCTCTCTCTCTCTCTCTCTCTCTCTCTCTCTCTCTCTCTCTGTCTCTCTCTCTGTCTCTGTCTCTCTCTCTGTCTCTCTCTCTGTCTCTCTCTCTCTCTCTCTGTCTCTCTGTCTCTCTCTCACTCTCATATTCTCTCTCTCTCTCTCACTCTCATACTCTCTCTCTCTCTACGTTCTCCTTTCATTCCTCTTGGTCTCATGTTCTCTCTCTTCACTCCTGTCTCACACATTCTCTCTCTTTTCACTCCTCTCTCTCTCCCCGCGTTCTCTCTCTCTTCACTCCTCTCTCTCTCCCGCGTTCTCTCTCTCTTCACTCCTCTCTCTCTCCCAACGTTCTCTCTCTTTCTCTCTCTGTCTGTCTCTCTCAGTCTCTCTCTTCACTTCTCTCTCGCGCTCACATTATCTATCTATCTCACTCTCATGTTCACTCTCTCTCTCTCTCTCTCTCTCTCTCTCTCTCTCTCTCTCTCTCTCTCTCTCTCTCTCTCTCTCTCTCTCTCTCTCTCTCTCTCTCTCTCTCTCTGTCTCTCTCTCTGTCTCTCTCTCTCTGTCTCTGTCTCTCTCTCTGTCTCTCTCTCTCTCTCTCTGTCTCTCTGTCTCTCTCTCACTCTCATATTCTCTCTCTCTCTCTCACTCTCATACTCTCTCTCTCTACGTTCTCCTTTCATTCCTCTTGGTCTCATGTTCTCTCTCTTCACTCCTGTCTCACACATTCTCTCTCTTTTCACTCCTCTCTCTCTCCCGCGTTCTCTCTCTCTTCACTCCTCTCTCTCTCCCAACGTTCTCTCTCTTTCTCTCTCTGTCTGTCTCTCTCAGTCTCCCTCTTCACTTCTCTCTCGCGCTCACATTATCTATCTATCTCACTCTCATGTTCACTCTCTCTCTCTCTCTCTCTCTCTCTCTCTCTCTCTCTCTCTCTCTCTCTCTCTCTCTCTCTCTCTCTCTCT
>NC_079227.1:36015449-36028061 GCF_029633865.1 Lampris incognitus
GACTTTTTTTGGCCTTGTGAACGTTCCGTTAATTAATTGAACTTACACTCAACCTGCTTTACCATGTGTGTGTCTGTGTGTGTGTGTGTGTGTGCGTGCGTGCTTCAGGCTGTGGATCCAGACCTGGGCTCCAGTGGACAGGTCCACTATCGGCTCATCAACCACCAGGACCTGTTCTCCATCAGCAGCAGCGGCGCCATCACCACCTCGGTGCCGCTGGACAGAGAGGTTGGAGTAGTTTGCATGTCTGCAGAAGAACTTGGCTGTTGGAAAAAGGAATATAGGAAAAAAAGTGTGGGAAAATATGCAAACTCTAATTCTGCATGTTATTAGCAGGTTGGTCTTTTACCCTGTTTGGCTGTAGCTCAGCTCTGCCGAGTACATGTCGAGTACATGTGGCTGAAATACCAACTAGCTAGTGAAATTGCAAAGAAGAACAAGGGAAGTAAATGACAGAAATGCTAATGTGTTTGAAATTTCCATCATCTAATTTCGTCGCCTGCTGGACAAAGTGTTGTCTGTGTACTATAATCCATGTACACTATAATGCATAAGGCTTTAGCTGTTTGATCTATCTGTTCATCACAAATTATATACCGCAACTCCTACACAGAAATAATATTGGAAACAAAGTTTATTATTTATAACAGCTGTTAACTTGGGCGGCACGGTGGCTCAGTGGTTAGCGCAGTCGCCTCACAGCAAGAAGGCCCTGGGTTCGAACCCCGGGGTCGTCCGGCCTTGGGGTTCGTCCTCTGTGTGGAGTTTGCATGTTCGCCCCGTGTCTGCGTGGGTTTCCTCCCACAGTCCAAAGACGTGGAGGTCAGGTGAATCGGCCGTACTGAATTGTCCCTAGGTGTGAGTGTGTGGACCCTGTGAAGGCCTGGCGGCCTGTCCAGGGTGTCTCCCCGCCTGCCGCCCGATGACTGCTGGGATAGGCTCCAGCATCCCCACGACCCCGGTTGGGATAAGCGGCTTGGATAATGGATGGATGGATGGAACAAATGTTGATATTTGCTAATATCCTACCTGGTAACTGACGTATCCAAAAGTTGTGGATTTCATGCGGTAATGTTTAGGTTATAAAATGAGGGCTATGGTTGTTATGTGCCATACGGGTTATTCGGCGAGACTCATATCAGTTTGTTAACACGAGAGACATCAAGACAACAACAAGGACAAGGAAGCAACAAAGATTTAAGGGTTGACCTCCGTGTGTTTCATTGTGTAGGTGAGAGGCCACTACAACCTTATTGTTGAGGCATGGGACGGTGCGGTGGACCCTCGGCGCTCCCGACTAACGCTCTCCGTCACTGTTTTGGACCTGGACGACAACAGCCCTTTGTTTACTAAGCCGGCTTATGTTGTCAACCTGCCTGAAAACAGCCCCAAGGACACCGTTATCCTACAGCTAAAGGTGAGCTGAGGGATGCGTGGATGGATGCATGGATGGACGGATGGACGGATGCATGGATGGACGCATGGATGGACGGATGGATGGATGCATGGATGGATGCATGAATGGACGGATGGATGGATGCATGGATGGACGGATGGATGGATGCATGGATGGATGCATGGATGGACGGATGGATGGATGCATGGATGGATGCATGGATGGACGGATGGATGGATGCATGGATGGACGGATGGATGGATGCATGGATGGACGGATGGATGGATGCATGGATGGATGCATGGATGGACGGATGGATGGATGCATGGATGGATGCATGGATGGATGGACGCATGGATGGACGCATGGATGGACGGATGCATGGACGGATGCATGGACGGACGGATGGACGGACGCATGGACGGATGGATGGATGCATGGATGGACGGATGGATGGATGCATGGATGGATGCATGGATGGACGCATGGATGGACGGATGGATGGACGCATGGATGGATGCATGGATGGACGGATGGATGGATGGATGCATGGATGGATGCATGGATGGACGGATGGATGGATGGATGGATGCATGGATGGACGTATGGATGGATGCATGGATGGGTGGAATTATGTGTGCACTCACAGCACAGTTCAACATTTTAGCTTTCTGCAGAGCTCGAAACCAGTGACAGTACTTTCGTTTCCATTCTCTACTTCTCGTTCAAACGTCCATCTCTTTGCTCACTCTGTCTGTCTTGGTTTATCCCTCCTCAGGCGGTAGATGCCGACCTTGGCTGTAACCTAACCTACCGCATCAAAACCGACACGTCCAACCAAGATGCCAGGCGTCTGTTTCACGTCGATCCGGTAACGGGGAAGCTGTCAGTGTTAAAGGTCCTGGACTTTGAGACCCTGGGTCACCCTGAGCCAATGTACACGTTCACCGTGGAAGCTTTGGACATGGATGGAGCCATGCCCCCTGGATTAGCCACCGTCACGGTCAAGATTGTGGTGAGTGAGAACGGAGCGAGAGAGCGATGGAGGCAGATCAGAGAGGAAACGAGTCCCGTTGGATCATATAGAGAGCGAGAGGGCGGGAGAGAGATGGACGAGGAATGAGTGAGACAATGCAAGATAGGGGGGGGGGCAATTAAAGAGAGACAGGGTGGATTTTGAAATAGTGATCTAACCGAGGAGACTTGGTACAGAGAAAGAAATGTGGGGGGGGGGGTAAGTCTGAAAGTGTATGACAATAATAGGAAAGAGGACGAACACGAGTGGGGCTGTGGCGCACACCTCTGCCTATTCAGGAGGTTGGGGCTGAATTCCAGCCGGATTCCAACTCCTCAATAATTCAATTCAGCTTATTACACATGCAAATTAGGTGACAGTGGCCTAAGATGGAAGCGCACTAGAAGAATTTTACAGCCCTAATCGACACGACATCACACGTGACTCTGGCAGACCGCGGTTGCAGATAAGCACACCGGTTATGACCGGAGTCACAGAGGTGCACGCGCTTGCCGAAAAACTCCAGGTTTGTCCAGATTCCAGTGGTAAAAATCCAACATGTTTGATGTAGTATCTACGGCTTCAACTGGTCAAAGGGTTGATCGGGAGGTAAGCAAGTTGAATCCTAAACCCCCTCCCACTAGAGCAGTGGTTCTCAACCGGGGGTCCGCGGACCCCTAGTGGTCCGTGGTGTAATTGCAAGGGGTCCGTGAAAATAAAATATCTTTTAAAAATGACATTCTATGACATTTATAGAAATAGGATTATTTTACTCAAATGTGACTGAGACCTTTATCTACCTAAACTATAAAGGGTAACAGGACTTTTTTCTCTAATTACATCTGTTTCACAAGTGTAATTTATTGTATTTTAATAAGAGATCTCGCTCCCGTTTGCATTGTTAAAAGTTACTGCATAAAAATTCTGTTGTTACATATATCTGAAAGTTACTGAATACATATTCTGTTTTGTTACATATATCTGAAAGTTACTGAATACATATTCTGTGTTGTTACATATATCTGAAAGTTACTGAATACATATTCTGTGTTGTTACATACATCTGAAAGTTACTGAATACATATTCTGTTTTGTTACATATATCTGAAAGTTACTGAATACATATTCTGTTTTGTTACATATATCTGAAAGTTACTGAATACATATTCTGTTTAGTTACATATATCTGAAAGTTACTGCATAAGAATTCTGTTTTGTTACCTATATCTAAGTTACAACTGAAAGCTCTTATTTTTGCCCCAAAGAGTGAATAAATGCTATAATGCAATTTAAAATGCAGTTTCTACTGTTTCTATCAAATTGCAACCCCCCTCCCCCAAGACCAGGTGGAGGGGTCCTCAGGGTAGATCAAAAATACGCAGGGGGTCCAGGACCCCAAAAAGGTTGAGAACCACTGCAATAAGATACACTTTGTTCAATCCCAGCCCGTCTGTTTCCAGTTTCCAGTCCAAAGACATGCATGTTAGGGGAACTGGGGTCTCTACATTGTCCATAGGTGTGAATGGGGTGTGAGGGACCATGTCCAACATGTCTCCCAGCCTCCTGCCCAATGCATGCTTGGCTACAATCCAGCCCCCACCATCCTGCATTGCATTATGCGGGTGTAGACAATAGATGGACTGATACTGAATATAACTTGAAATGAAAAGGAAAATAGTCATTTCCGGTAATTCCCAAAGTAAGTAAGCACTCGTATTTAGCCTGCCTCTGCCCACTCATACTCTGTGAAAGGCCTGGGAGTGGAGGGCAAGAGGAAGGAGGGTGGGGTGGGGCCCTGAGGTTCTGAACGTGACAGTGTTGTAGTAGGATATCTTGTCCCGGATCCTGAAGCTTTTCTACTCCCCTTCATATTTTATCAGTCTAGCACAGCGGATCCCACGTGTATCAGCAACACAACACAAGGCGTCAGTGCATTTGATGCCCTCATGTGATGTGGGCAAATCGGTGGGGCTGATCATAATGTGGATTTCACCCCCTAAGAAAGAAAGAAAATAGGTTTTCTAGCTCAGAGCAGCCGGGTGTGTGGTGCAGTCTGGGGTTTTATTTTATTTTTTTAACTTATCACCAAGGAAATCAGTTTTACCACTCTAGGGAAATACAAACATCTTCCCAGCCCCAAAAAAAACGTAATTAAAGTTTTACGAACTCTTTTGGGTCCCATGCAAACTATGACTCGGTGGGGTCTTGCCTCTCTGTCTGTGTGCGTTTGCCTGGGTCTCTTTCATGTGCTTTGTCTTTTTGTGTGTTTGTACACTGTGTGTGTGTGTTGGTTCAGGATATGAATGACTTCCCGCCGGTGTTCAGCGAGTCGGTGTACCGTGGCATGGTCGCCCCCAACGCTGTCAAGGGAACCATCGTCACCGCCGTGATGGCCAACGACGCCGACCCCGCAGTGAGTTTCCGCTGTGGTGTACATTTTGAATCCATTTCCTGTTCCCTCCCCCCTCCCCTCTTCATGTTGTGTGCCTGTACTGTTGAGTACGTTACACTACATCTTAATCCACCCCCAAGGGGGCAGTTGATTCGAGGGTAACGCGGGGTGGTTTTGACGCATGCTCGGTAATCCAAGGTAAGGGGATCACAGAAAGTTGGATCGGTTCATCGTTTATCGAGAGAAACGTTTCATCGCCCGTCAGTCTAAACGGACTGCGGGTACCCCCACCCTTATAAACAGTACTTCTCTTCTTCGGCAGTCCGTCGACAACGATGATGACCGTGGTGCGGTTTGAGCTCGGCAAGCGCGCCCGTGGGCCATCAGGCTGCATTAGAGCAACATTGTCGTCCACATTTGTCGCACAGTAGTTAAGACAGTCGGTGTCGTGCCCCCCCGCCGAACAGTCTCTCTGGACCTCAGAACCCCTCCCTGAGCGGTACGCCATAGTGCGACGGGCTCAGTGGATAAAGAGGTCGCCCCGCAGTGACGGCTTACTTGTCGAGCGATGCCATCGATTGACCAACAGAGTGGTTCTTCTGCACGCCATCTGATGTTGGTGCCATTGGTCCGATAGGGCTCATGATCCCATTGGGCTCTTCTGCCCGCAAACACCATCAAGCGCCCTGCTGCCAGCGCCTTCTTGGATTTGAATTCGGAGTTACCTTCTGCTAGCCTTTGCCTAAAGAGGCAAATCTACACAAGGCAGTAGAAACAGATGCAGATAGTACCACCTACTGTCATAATGGTAGCAGCAAAGGCTGACCTGACTTGGATTAACAATACAGTGGCATAACGACCCAAAGCAACAGTTTCTGGTGGTGATTGCCGTGACCGTTAACTAGAGTTACCATGGCCACGCTTACTGTTCACAGAGGATTGGGGAATAGTTGCAATCACAGCCTTGTAAGATGGCGACAGATGTACTCCTAGCCCACCTGGAGGATGGCACAAGACAGAAGAGCTAACGCGTCAGGCCAGAGGCCTCATGTGTCAATCGTTACTATGAGCACATTTGTGCGTACACACCCATGGCGTTTTCTCAGAGACCAGTTTAGAACCTGGGTAATCCCTGAATTTAGACACCGGTTGGCTAACGCTGACGTCTTTGCAGGCCTGGGTGATTGCTTGTTGCAAGAGGTAGACAACAGATGTTAGGAGGAAGGCATTACAGATAAACATCAGGCTTTGCTTCTGACTATCAGGCAAACGTGAGGGCTAAAAAATCCCATGGGTGTGTATGCACAAATTTGCCCATAGTCACAACTGATAACATGAGGCCCCAGGACTCCACAGTCTACACCATCTACAGGCCAGCGGCCACTCTTTCAGGGATGGGGATGTGCACATCCTTGATAGGGAGGAACGCTGGTTTGAACTGGGAGTCAAAGAGGCCGTCTATGTGAAGAGGGAACGACCATCCCTGAGCTGGGGGGGGCGGGGCTAAGGGCCATTTTAACCCTATGGGGAAAAGGATGCTAAATTGTGCTACTAATCACTGAAAAATGTCAAACACTCCTTTGGAGACTGCACTTAAAGTCACACACACGTTTTTGTGTTGACCGACTTGCCCACGTAAAAGCAGTCCCACAAAATAAAGCTGTCATTTCTCCATTGCAGTGACTATAAAGTACAAGTTCCATTTATTGGTTATTTGTCAAAGGAAGTTTTTTTGATTGGTCTCTCTCATGAATACGTTGTGTCAAAGAAGACATTTCTCATAATCCCAAAAATTAAAAGTTGCAACTCTCCGTACCGAGTGGAAGTATTCAAAAATGAACCAGCAAGTGTGATGCTGAATCATTCTGCGGCGCTGCACAAAAGTCTTTATGTAAATATGACCTTCGCCACCTCTCTAGACGCTCAAAACGGCAGATCTTCAACCTTTTCAACCCTGAGAAAGCCAGACAGTAAATTAGTCTCTCGTCCTGTGACCCCCGGCTCATTAAATTGTAATTGGGGGGGGGGGGTTATGTAGCAGTATTGTCCACATTTCTCAAATACCGTGACATAAAAACTTTGCTTCTTGACATTTCAAAATCGACTTAAAATTCACGGAAGTTTCTGGATAATGGTTCTTGAGGATGTGTTAGCCATACTGGCGAAATTAATAAAACAACGCCGGAGCACTTTTAAACTCGACAGGTAAAATAACCAGTAATCCATTGTCAGCATCAAGTTAGGGTCCCCCTCATTGTCAGCATCAAGTTAGGGTCCCCCCATTGTCAGCATCAAGTTAGGGTCCCCCCCATTGTCAGCATCAAGTTAGGGTCCCCCCATTGTCAGCATCAAGTTAGGGTCCCCCCCATTGTCAGCATCAAGTTAGGGTCCCCCCCATTGTCAGCATCAAGTTAGGGTCCCCTCCCATTGTCAGCATCAAGTTAGGGTCCCCCCCATTGTCAGCATCAAGTTAGGGTCCCCCCCATTGTCAGCATCAAGTTAGGGTCCCCCCCATTGTCAGCATCAAGTTAGGGTCCCCTCCCATTGTCAGCATCAAGTTAGGGTCCCCTCCCATTGTCAGCATCAAGTTAGGTTCCCCCCATGTCAGCATCAAGTTAGGGTCCCCCCATTGTCAGCATCAAGTTAGGGTCCCCTCCCATTATCAGCATCAACTTAGGGTCCCCCCCATTGTCAGCATCAAGTTAGGGTCCCCCCATTGTCAGCATCAAGTTAGGGTCCCCCCCATTGTCAGCATCAAGTTAGGGTCCCCCCATTGTCAGCATCAAGTTAGGGTCCCCCCCATTGTCAGCATCAAGTTAGGGTCCCCCCCTTTTTTTCTCCCCAATTGTACTTGGCCAGTTATCCTCCTCCTCACATCCGGCTTCCCACCCGCAGACACAGCCAAGCCGGCGGTAACACGGGGGTTCGAACTACCAACCCCCGTGTTGGGAGGCAATCGAATAGACCACTACGCTACCTGGGTGCATCAAGTTACATGTTAATTGCTGCTACATCATATTTAGATGCATGTAACGGGTGGGGTGAGGCTAAAGTGACGTTTTATTTTGTGGGTGCGTTGAGTTTAACAAAGATTAAACAAAATCATTCATTTGAATGAACAGGTGCATGATATTAAAGTATATGTATATACATTATCTACATAGTATACTGTATTTGATCAAGGGCATTAAGTGGGTTTGAAGGTATATACATGCATCTGGGTGGTGTGGCGGTCTATTCTGTTCCCTATCGACACGGAGATTGCTGGTTTGAATCCCCGCATTATCTCCAGCTTGGTCAGGCGTCCCTACAGACATAATTGGCCGTGTCTGTGGGTGGGAAGCCAGATGCGGGTATGTGTCCTGGTCGCTGCACTAGCGCCTCCTCTGGTCAGTCGGGGTACCTGGTCGGGGAGAAGGGGGAACTGGGGGCTACGTCCCCCTGGTGAAACTCCTCACTGTCAGGTGAAAAAAAGTGGCTGGTGTATCGGAGGAGGCATGTGGTAGTCTGCAGCCCTCCCCGGATGCAAATATTTTTTTCCTAGGATGAATCCGGAAAGTTCTTGCCCTCAGGCGCTAGGATTGGCCAGATCTGCCTGTCGGTCCACTTTCCAGATTCATCCTAGGAAAAAAAATTTCGCTTACCGTACGCACAGTTAAGTTGGCACAGTAAGCTTGGTTGCAAACGTGGCTAATGGCTAACAGTTAGCTAGCAAACGTTGCTAGGGTTAGGGTTAGGGTTGTTGCGCGTTTGTATCGACTTTGACTGACAGGCAGATCTGGCCAATCCAAGCGCCTGAGGCGGAAACTTTCCGGATTCATCCTAGGAAAAAAATATTGGCGCCTCGGATCGGCAGAGGGGTGGAGCAGCGACCGCGGATGCCTCGGAAGAGTGGGGGTGATTGGCTGGATACATTTGGGGAGAAAAGGGGGGAAGCCCCCCCCCCCAAAAAAAAGAATGCGTATACGTATTTCACCCAAATAGGTTTGATCCCTTTTTTTAACTCTAGAACGACCAAGACAGTCATTATGACCGTTTTTGGATTTTCAAAGTTTAATAACGTTGTGAAAATAAAAAAGATACAGACCTGCCGCCCCCTGAATGCTCCTAAAATTACATGTGTTTGCATTAAAATGAGTATTAGATCAGTCGCACAAAAAAGAGTTATGATAAGATCTAACTAAAACGACCATGAGCGGTCAAAATGACCGTCTCGTAATTTGCGCGTGATCGTGCGTGTCACGTCAGTATTTATGACGTGTGTTGGTCGCGTCATTTCCTTCATGAAGTTCATTGCTCTGTCCCAGAAACACGCTGGCGTTCTGCAGTGCAGAGAAATAGTCTACTCTTGATTTTTGGTTACAGACGCACCATGACTACCAGCAAGACGTTGCAGTATTCACAGGCGTTGGACAGCGGCCATTTTGAATTGTTGGAAAAATAGTATTAAAGTTGTTAAAATGTTAATGTTGGTGTCACTTAGTTTCATAACAGACATACTAATACATGTATTGCATTAATATCTCAATTTGGTATTTATCTTGACACAATATAGAGTTTAAAAACTGGCGGTAATTTTTACCACCCATGGTCGTAACTTTTGTCAAGGTCGTAGGAGTGAAATCCCGGTCGTTCTGGTGTTAAGTGTTCTCGTGTTAAGCGTTCTAGTGTTAAGTGTTCTAGTGTTGTGTTCTCGTGTTAAGCGTTCTAGTGTTAAGTGTTCTAGTGTTAAGTGTTCTAGTGTTGTGTTCTCGTGTTAAGCGTTCTAGTGTTAAGTGTTCTAGTGTTAAGTGTTCTAATGTTAAGTGTTCTAGTGTGTTCTCGTGTTAAGCGTTCTAGTGTTAAGTGTTCTAGTGTTAAGTGTTCTATTGTTAAGTGTTCTAGTGTTAAGTGTCCTAGTGTTGTGTTCTATTAAGTGTTCTAGTGTTAAATGTTGTAAGTGTTCTAGTGTTCTAGTGTTGTTTTCTAGAGTTAAGTGTTCTAGTGTTAAGTGTTTTAGTGTTAAGCGTTCTAGTGTTAAGTTTACAAGTGTTAAGTGTTCTAGTTTTCTAGCGTTCTAGTTTTCTAGCGTTCTAAGTGTCCTAGTGTTGTAGTGTTAAGTGTTCTAGTGTTAAGTGTTCTAGTGTGTTCTCGTGTTAAGCGTTCTAGTGTTAAGTGTTCTAGTGTTAAGTTTTCTAGTGTTGTGTTCTCGTGTTAAGCGTTCTAGTGTTAAGTGTTCTGTTGTTCAGTGTTCTAGTGTTAAGTGTTCTAGTGTTGTGTTCTATTAAGTGTTCTAGTGTTAAATGTTGTAAGTGTTCTAGTGTTCTAGTGTTGTTTTCTAGAGTTAAGTGTTCTAGTGTTAAGTATTTTAGTGTTAAGCGTTCTAGTGTTAAGTTTACTAGTGTTAAGTGTTCTAGTTTTCTAGTGTTCTAGTTTTCTAGTGTTCTAGTTTTTCTAGTGTTCTAAGTGTCCTAGTGTTCTAGTGTTAAGTGTTCTAGTGTTGTGTTCTCGTGTTAAGCATTCTAGTGTTAAGTGTTCTAGTGTTGTGTTCTCGTGTTAAGCGTTCTAGTGTTAAGTGTTCTAGTGTTAAGTGTTCTAGTGTTGTGTTCTATTAAGTGTTCTAGTGTTAAATGTTGTAAGTGTTCTAGTGTTGTTTTCTAGAGTTAAGTGTTCTAGTGTTAAGTGTTTTAGTGTTAAGCGCTCTAGTGTTAAGTTTACTAGTGTTAAGTGTTCTAGTTTTCTAGTGTTCTAGTTTTCTAGTGTTCTAAGTGTCCTAGTGTTAAGTGTTCTAAGTGTTCTAGTGTTAAGTGTTCTAGTGTTAAGTGTGTGCTTGTTCTCTCTGCAGGGTACTCCAGCAGGTCTAGTGCGCTATCGAGTGGACCAGGAGACCTACCCATACTCTGCAGTATATTTGAGGTGGAAGAAGATACGGGTAACGTGGTCACCAGGGTCAACCTCAATGAAGAGCCCAACCTCAAATTTAATGTGAGTACACACACACACACACACACACACACACACACACACACACACACACACTTGATTTAATGTGCATTGTAGTGAAACATGTACGTAGTTCTCCACCCTCCGCCCTGCTGGTTGTGTCTCTGGTCATACTTTCGTAGGGGCTCGAGAAGACGTAACAATAAGCGAATCATTTACAGCTGAAAGCACAACCGTTGTGACTCCCGGGATTCGACTAGGCGGCGCGCATCCTTTTGCACGTGTTCCCCTAAAATCCCTTTCCCCCTGTGCTGCATGTAATCACAGCTATTAGCTGGAGGAGTTGATCTCCCTACGGCCTCCCCTTGCGAGGTTGTGGGCCTTGCGGATTTCCTCGAGCTTTATTTAACACAACAAGGATTCGGCGTCCTCCTCCGACATCATGCGAGGGACGAATCTACCTTGTTTGCGCCCAGTGATGCTCAAACAAAGTGAACTGGTCCAGGTTCGGGGATTATGAGTGAGATAATGTGTGTGTAAGGTTTCAGTTTCACAAGGACACACACGGCCCGCCTGCCTTGCTGTCTCACACCGTAATTCAGTAAGGTTTGTTAATTCACGACGCCTCTTCCAGTAGATGGGCGGATGTGTCCTTAGGGATTTCGGAGACACCGTTGCCCGAGGGCGGGTAGTTGCAAGGTCGCAAGTTTGAATTGCCTTGGTGGAGCTGAGGAAATTTGGGTGGAACGGGAACGGAGACATCAGCCAGAACCCCCTCCGTCAGCTACTGCCACCTTGTTGCCTTTGAACAAGGGAATCTTTCCCCCCTTTTTTCTCCCCAATTGTACTTGGCCAATTACCCCACTCTTCCGAGCCGTCCCGGTCGCTGCTCCACCCCCTCTGCCGATCCGGGGAGGGCTGCAGACTACCACATGCCTCCTCCATACATGTGGAGTCGCCAGCTGCTTCTTTTCACCTGACAGTGAGGAGTTTCACCAGGGGGACGTACCGCATGGGGGGATCACGCTATTCCCCCCAGTTCCCCCTCCCGAACAGGCGCCCCGACCGACCAGAGGAGGCACTGGTGCAGCGACCAGGATGCATACCCACATCCGGCTTCCCACCTGCAGACACGGCCAATTGTGTCTGTGGGGGACGCCCGACCAAGCCGGAGGTAACACAGGGATTCGAACCGGCGAGCCCTGTCTTGGTAGGCAACGGATAGACTGCTAAACAAGGGATTTAACTTCTGTTGGCCCTTGTTTAGGGCCAACAGAAGAGCCTCTGTTTGCTCCCAGTAGTTTGAGTGGCTGTAGCTGTGCAGGCCTGGTGCAGGGCGGTGCAGAGAACGAAGCCTGCAAACTACGCAAACCCTCTTTGTGTTCATCCTGTAGAGCGGAAGAGAAGGCTCGCTTCTTGTGTTGCCGCTGGTAGTCACTTTGATGGCGGTGACCTCTAAGCCCTGACGAAGGGGTGGCTGAAACAGGCAAGAAACTGACCTGACGTGCTGCCGCGGGGATCGTCGTCGTGTCCGTCGGGAACAGACTATGACACGGAATGAGCAGATAATTCCATGAAATGGAAAAAGACAAAGAGAGACAGGGGACAGCATATGTATGTATTGGTTTTGGGTGTAGCTTTGTTTTTGTGTTTATCCTTGACAGCTGGTGGTGGTCGCCTATGACGATGGGGAACCAGTGAAGGAGAACCGGACTTTGGTGGAAATCACAGTCCTGCAGCCCTCTGTCATTCCTGTCTTTACCCGGGAAGAATACAGGTACACCGGGACACAGCCCTCTGTGTCACACACACACACACAGACACACACACACAGACACACACTGCTGGGGGCTTGATAGGGGGCTTAATGCTGTTCTTGCTTTGCTG
>NC_079227.1:36028261-36063261 GCF_029633865.1 Lampris incognitus
TCTCTCTCGCTCTCTATCTGCCCCTCTCGCTCTCTTTTTCTCTGGCTGTCTGTCTGTCTGTCTGTCTCTCTCTCTCTCTCTCTCTCTCTCTCTGCCCCTCTCTCTGCCTCTTTCTGTCCCTCTCTCTCTCTGCCCCTCTCTCTTCCTCCCTCTCTCACTCTGCCTCTCTCTCTGCCCCTCTCTCTTCCTCCCTCTCTCTCCCTGCCCTCTCCCTGCCCCTCTCTCTCTCTCTCTCTCTCTCTCTCTCTCTCTCTCTCATCTCTCTCTCTCTCTCTCTCTCTCTCTCTCTCTCTCTCTCTCTCTCTCTCTCTCTCTCTCTCTGCTGTCTCTCTCTGCCCCTCTCTGCCTCTTTCTGTCCCTCTCTCTCTCTGCCCCTCTCTCTTCCTCCCTCTCTCACTCTTCCCCTCTCTCTTCCTCCTCTCTCACTCTGCCCCTCTCGCTCTCTTTTTGTCTGGCTGTCTGGCTGTCTGTCTCTCTCTCTCTCTGCCTCTCTGTCCCTCTCTCTCTCTTTCTCTCTCTCTCTGCCTCTCTCTTTCTGCTCCTCTCTGCCTCTTTCTGTTCCTCTCTCTCTCTCTGCCCCTCTTGCTCTCTTCCTCGCTGCCTCTTTCCATCCCTCTCTCTCTGCCTCTCTCTTTTGCCTCTCTCTGCCTCTCTCTCTGCCCCCCTCTCTCTCGCTCTCTACCTGTCTCTTTCTGCCCCTCTTTCTGCCCCTCTCTTTCTGCCCCTCTCTCTGCCTCTCTCTCTCTGCCTCTCTCTTTCTGCCTCTCTCTCTGCCTCTCTCTCTCTGCCTCTCTCTTTCTGCCTCTCTCTTTCTGCCCCTCTCTCTGCCTCTCTTTCTCTGCCTCTCTCTTTCTGCCTCTCTCTTTCTGCCTCTCTCTTTCTGCCCCTCTCTCTGCCTCTCTTTCTCTGCCTCTCTCTTTCTCTGCCTCTCTCTTTCTGCCTCTCTCTCGCTCGCTCTCTCTCTCTGCCCGCCCCTGTCTCTCTCTTCCACACTGTTTTAGTTCTCCTTACACCTGCAGTATTAGTATGCTGACAGCATCAACCACATGGACGCACACACACCCACACACACACAGGTGTAAAGTCACACAAAGAAACAAACAAATCTATGCACATTCTTGCAAACATGCAAACATGTGCACAGACACACCCACACGGTGTGCGTGTGTGTGTGTGCAGTGACTTGTGTGTACTCAGTGGATGTTGTTGGCCTGAGGTGAAGCTAACATAAAGAAAACATGTCCACACCACAGCTTATTGAAATGGACCAAAGCTTCACACTTCTCCCCTTAACACGTCAGCGTCTGTCTACAAACGCCTTGTTTTGCTGTTTGTGCGTGTGTGTTTGTGTCTGCGTGTCGTTGTGTGTTTGTGTGTGCGTCCTTTCCTGTCTGCGTGTCAGTGTTTCCTCCCCTTCGCCATCAGAATGCTCGCGGCATGATATTTTGTTGATGAATCTAATGAGAGTGTGCTGGGAGAGAGAAGAGCAGCAAAATAAATAAAGAAGAGCTTCTGCACATCAAAGCTTTGTTTTAAGGCGAGATGGTGTAAAATCCAAGATGGCGCCGCGTTGCTCTGTCTTGCGTCATCACTCTGCAGACTGAGACGGTGCATTATACCGTGATTTATACCGCGATGACGGATTTACATACATCTGCTCAGAAGCATCGGCTGCTCCGCACACTTACCGGCAGGGGGAGACACATGAGGCCGCATGTGGGATGTCAGCGGTTCAGTCCCCGTAGGAGCCGGAAGGGCCCATTCCTGTTGACTCCCCCTCTCCAGGACAGACGTCTCACCGGACCTGCACCGGGGTCGTCTTCCTGACCAGCCTGCAAAAACGGCTTCCGTGTACTGTATGAATGTGCTGCAGAGAGGCAAACTGAAAATTCAGTTCAAATCGGTCTCACTTCATCCATCCATCCATGATCTAAACCACTTATCCGGCTCTCAAGGTGGCAGGGATGCTGGACCCTATCCCAGCCTGTAGCAGGTTGCAGACTCCGGTAGCACAAGATACCTGCGCAGAGATGCTTTTTAAAGTGGCATGGGGGATTGTGCTTCTCCCAACGCCACTGACTTGACTGTAGGGAGGTGGTTCCAATGGCAAGGGGGACCCCTAGATGACCGGCACCTCCACAAAACTGCAGGAGGCTGCCGGAAGTCCAGTTTTTCGGAAACCGCCTCGAAGTGTGCCGCCTAGACTTTTTGTCTTACCAGACTCACCGACAAGGCGAGCAGGGCAGTGGTTGATTGGGGCCAGGGCATGTCCATCCTATCCCAGCAGTCATTGGGCGGCAGGTGGGGAGACACCCTGGCCAGGCCGCCAGTCTATCACCGGGCTGACACACACAATCATTCACAGCTAGGGAACATTTAGTACGGCCGAGTCACCTGGCCTACATGCCTTTGGGAGGAAACCGGAGCCCCCGGAGGAAACCCACGCAGACACGGGGACAACACGCAAACTCCACACAGAGGACGACCTGGGGCGAACCCCAAGGTTGGACTGCTGCGGGGCTCGAACCCAGCACCTTCTTGCTGTGAGGCGACTACGCTAACCGCTGCGCCAACCGTGCCGCCCAAACATAATTTTTCCCAAAGATAAATCTGATTGTTGTCAGGCTTCAGAGCCAGAACACCACTCAGTGACACCCCGGTTGTGCAGCCACGGGCTTGGAGCGCTTCCTCGTGACATAATCAGTGACAAGCTAATCTGTCCCCTCTGACTTGATAAGTTTCTGGGGTTGTGTCCCATTTGTTTTGTGCTGGAGTAGATACGGGCCTCGTTTAGCTAGCGTACCCTCTTGCATGTTGGGACTATTGGATCTCATCATACACTGCGTGGTGAAGAGCCCGTCTCCCATCCCTCATCTGGGAGCTCTGGTAGGCAGAAGGGACGGGCGGCAACCACCATGTGTGGACGAGCCACACAACCACACACAGCGGGTCACTTTGTAAAACAGCACACTGGCTAAACTAACAGTTGCCATGCTAGGCGGCTGCCCACAGTGCCTATGCCTTTGAATGCTACTGTTTATAGCTGAAGGTCCGTTTAAAAAAAGGATAATAGGGAGTCCGGGTAGCGTAGCGGTCTATTCTGTTGCCTACCAACACGGGTGTCGGGGGTTCGAATCCCTGTGTTACCTCCGGCTTGGTCGGGCATCCCTACAGACACAATTGGCCGTGTCTGCGGGTGGGAAGCCGGATGTGGGTATGTGTCCTGGTCGCTGCACTAGCGCCTCCTCTGGTCGGTCGGGGTGCCTGTTGGTGGGGGGGACTGGCGTGATCCTCCCACGTGCTACGTCACCCTGTTGAAACGTCTCACTTTTAGGTGAAAAGAAGCGGTCAGCAACTCCACATGTATCAGAGGAGGTATGTGGTAGTCTGCAACCCTCCCCGTGGCAGTGGGGGTGGAGCAGCGACCGGGATGGCTTGGAAGAGTGGGGTAATTGGCTGGGTACAATTGCAGAGAAAAAGGGGGGAAGATCCCCCCCCAAAAAAAGATAGTAATACAAGGGGGCGGCATGGTTCAGGAGGTAGAGCAGGTCCTATAGTAATCAGAAGGTTTCTGGTTTGATCCCCGGCTCCTCCAGAGAGTGTGTCCAAGTGTCCTTGAGCAAGACACTGAACCCCTAACTGCTCCTGACGAGCTGGTTGGCACCTTGCATGGCAGCCTCCACCATCAGTGTATGAGTGTGTGTGTGAATGGGTGGATGTGAGGCATCCGCTGTAAAGCACTCTGAGTGGTCGGTAGACTAGAAAAACACAACAGAAATTCAGTCCATCTACCGTTTATTTACCATCTCGTCTCCTCATCCGCCGCTTCTCTGGGGTCGGGTCGCGGTGGCAGCAAGCTAAGTAGGGCACTCCAGACATCCCTCTCCCCAGCAACGCCCTCCAGCTCCTCCTGGGGGATCCCAAGGTGTTCCCAGGCCAGATTGGACATGTAGTCCCTCCAGCGAGTTCTGGGTCTACCCCCAGTCGGATGTGCCAGGAAAACCTCCAAAGGAAGGCGCCCAGGAGGCATCCTAATCAGATGCCCGAACCCCCTCAACTGGCTCCTTTCGACGTGAGGAGTCACGGCTCTACTCCGAGCTCCCTCCGGATGTCCGAGCTCCTCACCCTATCTCTAAGGCTGAGCCCAGACTCCCTACGGAGGAAACTCATTTCAGCAGCTCGTATCCACGATCTCACCTTTTCGGTCACTACCCAAAGCTCATGGCCATAGGGGAGGGCTGGAATGAAGACTGGCTGGTTTGAGCATTTATTTACCGTTAACTTAAAAACCATCTGTCATTGGATGAACTAAAACTCTAGAGACAAACATCAGCAGATGAAACCAGGCAAAACAGTCATTGGCCTGATGAAGGGCAACAAACGTTGATTATTAATGCAAAATAAAACACCGAATCCCTTCATGTGCAAATAAGCGAACACATTAAGGCACTCGAACCTCTTGTTTGTGGGTACAGGGTTTCCCAGACTATGTTGACGTTGTGACCCTCCTGTGGCAATACTTTTTGAGCTGGGGCTCGTCAAACATTCCGAGCGGTGAACTAAGCCAGTCATTTTCATCCGTCCATCTACCCACTCTGTGAACCGCCTCTGCTGCTCTCAGGGATCATCTATATTGTCCATCAACGCAGGACTCCTCTTTTCAGTCTTCAGTCATGAGCCACTGATATCAAACGAATCACACATGGCATCCCGTGACCCACCTGGCCCGTGCTGTGACCCACTTGTGGACCGAGAGCCACAGGTTGGAACCCACTGCTCTCACACTCCAGGGGGGAAGCAGATGAGTGGCAAGAGTGATATTAGTCATCACCTGACCCCTAAAAGATTTCATTTAACTGTGCCGAGTTCACATCACAGGCATTACTTTCTATTTTCACCAAGACTACCCCCCCACCCCCACCCCCACCCCACACACACACACATAACAAATCAGAAATGCATAGATAAGTAGGGGTAGGACACAAATGGAATTTGTGCAAAGAAAAACAAACATGTCTCAGTCACAGAGCGATGAGAAGAAATCTGATCCAGATCAAGTTTACGATCGTGCCTGACGAAAACCGCTGGAACGGCAGCCATGCATTACATGCGCACTCGGTCTCAAAGACCAGGATGTAAGGGCATCCGGGTAGCGTAGCGGACTATCCTGTTGCCTGCCTATCAGTGTGTGAACAATACCATGGCTTTCGGGAGAGCTCACTTTTTTTTCATTACTGGGGGGGTCGGGGGGGTCGGGTCCCTCAAAGAAGGGGCTGACTCTTGTTGCAAAGAGACGTGTATAGCTGCAAGCATGGAGGCCTACTGGCTCTACGTCAGCACATCTGATATGCTATAGGGCAGTGGTTCTCAACCGGGGGTCCGCGGACCCCTAGTGGTCCGTGGTGTAATTGCAAGGGGTCCGTGAAAATAAAATATTTTTAAAAAAAAAAGATCCTATGACATTTATAGAAATAGGATTATTTTACTCAAATGTGACTGAGACCTTTATCTACCTAAACTATAAAGGGTAACAGGACTTCTTTCTCTAATTACATCTGTTTCACAAGTGTCATTTGTTGTATTTTAATAAGAGATCTCGCTCCCGTTTGCATTGTTAAAAGTTACTGCATAAGAATTGTTTTGTTAACTATATCTAAGTTACAGCTGAAAGCTCTTATTTTTGCCCCAAAGAGTGAATAAATGCTATAATGCAATTTAAAATGCAGTTTCTACTGTTTCGATCAAATTGCAACCCCCCTCCCCAAAGATCAGGTGTTTGCCGTAGCTATCTGTAGGCTGACTACAAAACAGAAAGGACTAATGGCGAAGTTTTGTTATTATTATTAATATTATTGCGTCGCCAGGCTTCGATGTTGATGGCAGGAGTTGCATGCATGCCGGTATCTTTATGAAAAGTGAATTAGTGCACCTCGTGTATGCATCAATGATAGGCTAATTTACACATGATCCATGATGACGAAGGCACAGAAGAATAGAAATGCATAGCATATTGTCAATATTCTAGAGACCCCCCCCCCAAAAAAATTTTTCACAAATCCTGTTTTTAGGGGAGGCCATGTCTTATTAAGCGGAGCCAAGCTGTCTCTGGCTCCCCCGTAGTCCCCACCCTGCTATCAACACAGGGGTCGCCGGTTCAAATCCCTGTGTTGCCTCCGGCGTGGTCGGGCGTCCCTACAGACACAATTTAGCCGTGTCTGCGGGTGGGAAGCCGGATGTGGGTTTGTGTCCTGGTCGCTGCACTAGCGCCTCCTATGCTCGGTTGGGGCACCGGTTCGGGAGGGAGGGGGAACTGGGGGGGGGAATAGCGTGATCCTCCCACGCGCTACGTCCCCCTGGTGAAACTCCTCACTGTCAGGTGAAAAGAAGCGGCTGGCGACTCCACATGTATGGGAGGAGGCATGTGGTAGTCTGCAGCCCTCCCCATGGCAGTGGGGGTGGAGCAGAGACCGGGACGGCTCGGACAAGTAGGGTAATTGGCCAAAACAAAAGACCAGGATATGGTTCCATTGAGAAACTGAATCAACTGGTGTGCAGCGTGAGTGCGTAGGGGGTGATACAGAGACGTGCTAGCTAGCACACACAGAACTTAGAGTTACTAGCTTATCAAGTAGCCTAAGTAAAGGTGGCCAAGTTGCAAAGCCGTGAGTTGACTACATGACAAAGGGGACACATGGGGCATGCCTTCAGCGCTAGCTTAGGTTGGCCCTCTAAATAGTAACCCATAAACAGGACTGGCTAGTTTGCAGTAGTCCTCCCTGTAGCTAACGGCTGTCGAAGTCTCAGCAAACCGTTGGTTATGGTCAGACAAGGGGTGCAGATGAACACTGTCTGTCTCTAGAGGCCGGCGCTTCTTCATCACGTGGGGTTTCCGGGGGTGGATTGTAACCAGAAATATATGAAGTCAGGCACCTGCCTTAACTTGAGGTGATGCTCGGAGGTTCAGGGAACGGCGTATGGCTGGCTATCTTGAAAGCGAAACCTGTTGTGACTCACTTTTATTGGGTTTGATTTTGTTTTTTTGTGCTTTGTCAACCGTGTCTGTGAAACGTGTTAAAATGCCTCTTTGTCCTCATTTCATATGTCAAGAAACCCTACAGATCTGCTGCATCTGTTTTCTCCAACTTCTCTCTGCGCTGTGCCTGCTGACGTCACAACGATAGCACAACTACTGCTACATGCAGTACATGGACGTTAACACAATTACTGCTACATGCAGTACATGGATGTTAACACAACTACAGCTAAATGCAGTACATGGATGTTAGCACAACTACTGCTACATGCAGTACATGGATGTTAACACAACTACTACTACAGGGATGTTAACACAACTACTGCTACATGCAGTACAGGGATGTTAACACAACTACTGCTACATGCAGTACATGGGTGTTAACACAACTACTGCTACATGCAGTACATGGATGTTAACACAACTACTGCTACATGCAGTACATGGGTGTTAACACAACTACTGCTACATGCAGTACATGGATGTTAACACAACTACTGCTACATGCAGTACATGGATGTTAACACAACTACTGCTACATGCAGTACATGGGTGTTAACACAACTACTGCTACATGCAGTACATGGGTGTTAACACAACTACTGCTACAGGGATGCTAACACAACTACCGCTACATGCAGTACATGGATGTTAACACAACTACTGCTACAGGGATGTTAACACAACTACTGCTACATGCAGTACATGGATGTTAACACAACTACTGCTACATGCAGTACATGGGTGTTAACACAACTACTGCTACAGGGATGCTAACACAACTACCGCTACATGCAGTACATGGATGTTAACACAACTACTGCTACAGGGATGTTAACACAACTACTGCTACATGCAGTACATGGGTGTTAACACAACTACTGCTACATGCAGTACATGGGTGTTAACACAACTACTGCTACAGGGATGCTAACACAACTACCGCTACATGCAGTACATGGATGTTAACACAACTACTGCTACAGGGATGTTAACACAACTACTGCTACATGCAGTACATGGATGTTAACACAACTACTGCTACATGCAGTACATGGATGTTAACACAACTACTGCTACATGCAGTACATGGATGTTAACACAACAACTGCTACATGCAGTACATGGATGTTAACACAACTACTACTACAGGGATGTTAACACAACTACTGCTACATGCAGTACATGGATGTTAACACAACTACTGCTACATGCAGTACATGGATGTTAACACAACTACTGCTACATGCAGTACATGGATGTTAACACAACTACTACTACAGGGATGTTAACACAACTACTGCTACATACAGTACATGGATGTTAACACAACTACTACTACAGGGATGTTAACACAACTACTGCTACATGCAGTACATGGATGTTAACACAACTACTGCTACATGCAGTACATGGATGTTAACACAACTACTGCTACAGTACATGGATGTTAACACAGCTACTGCTACAGTACATGGATATTAACACAACTACTGCTACATGCAGTACATGGATGTTAACACAACTACTGCTACATGCAGTACATGGATGTTAACACAACTACTGCTACAGTACATGGATGTTAACACAGCTACTGCTACAGTACATGGATATTAGCACAACTACTGCTACATGCAGTACATGGATGTTAACACAACTACAGTACATGCAGTACATGGATGTTAACACAACTACTGCTACATGTAGTACATGGATGTTAACACAACTACCGCTACATGCAGTACATGGATGTTAACACAACTACTGCTACATACAGTACATGGGTGTTAACACAACTACTACTACAGGGATGTTAACACAACTATTGCTACAGGGATGTTAACACAACTACTGCTACATGCAGTACATGGATGTTAACACAACTACTGCTACATGCAGTACATGGATGTTAACACAACTACTGCTACATACAGTACATGGGTGTTAACACAACTACTGCTACATACAGTACATGGGTGTTAACACAACTACTACTACAGGGATGTTAACACAACTATTGCTACAGGGATGTTAACACAACTACTGCTACATGCAGTACATGGATATTAACACAACTGCTATTGATGTTAACACAACTACTGCTACATGCAGTACATGGATGTTAACACAACTACTGCTACATGCAGTACATGGGTGTTAACACAGCTACTGCTACAGACAGTACATGGATGTTAACACAACTACTGCTACATGCAGTACATGGGTGTTAACACAGCTACTGCTACATACAGTACATGGATGTTAACACAACTACTGCTACATACAGTACATGGATGTTAACACAACTTCTGCTACACACAGTAGTCCACCAAGGGGCCGACACATTCACACCTAGAGATGATTTAGTATGGCCGATACCAACTCAGTCATTGCTTATGGTCCATCGGTAGTCCGTGTCTGGGTCTACAGAGTGTCTGGGTCTACAGAATGTCTGGGTCTACAGAGTGTCTGGGTCTACAGAATGTCTGGGTCTACAGAGTGTCTGGGTCTACAGAATGTCTGGGTCTACAGAGTGTCTGGGTCTACAGAGTGTCTGGGTCTACAGTGTGTCTGGGTCTACAGTGTGTCTGGGTCTACAGAGTGTCTGGGTCTACGGAGTGTCTGGGTCTACGGAGTGTCTGGGTCTACGGAGTGTCTGGGTCTACAGAGTGTCTGGGTCTACAGAATGTCTGGGTCTACGGAGTGTCTTGGTCTACGGAGTGTCTGGGTCTACGGAGTGTCTGGGTCTACGGAGTGTCTGGGTCTACAGAGTGTCTGGGTCTACAGAATGTCTGGGTCTACAGAGTGTCTGGGTCTACAGAGTCGGCCTGCCTTCTGCTTGTACTTGTTGGTTTGGAAATGTCCAGAGCGTTTCTGGGGGTCTGCCGCTCAACGCCTGCAAACAGCAGCAGCGCCGCTTGTGAGGACGGGCTTCTTTGAAACTGCAGCGTTCAGTGAGTCTGCCAGACCGCTACAGCTGTAATGATACATAATGGCTCCTTAGTAAATGAGAACACAGCAGGGGGACATTTCGAAAGCGGAGATCCTGAGCTGTCTAACTACGTATAGCAGGTGGTAAAACAACAAAGCTACCTGTCTGAGCATGCAGCGCAACTCTGGTAACATCGCACATTGACCACTGCCGCTCTTTACTGGCAGGTCTCCCACAATTATCAGCAGTCGTGATTTGACAGACACCAGTATTGACAGTACTGGTCTGTCTGTCAGTGCTGATAGATGCGCTGGTGCATCTAAATCAGAGACATTATTAATGTTGTTATCTGCAGCTGGGCGGCACGGTGGCACAGTGGTTAGCGCGGTCGCCTCGCAGCAAGAAGGTCCTGGGTTCGAGCCCCGGGGTAGTCCAACCTTGAGGGTCGTCCCGGGTCGTCCTCTGTGTGGAGTTTGCATGTTCTCCCTGTGGGTCTGCGTGGCTTTCCTCCCACAGTCCAAAGCAGTGGTCACCAACCCTGCTCCTGGAGAGCTACCGTCCTGCCGGTTTTCACTCCAACCCTGATTTAACACACCTGATTCTACTGTTTGCCTACTTAGCAACACCTTGATTAGTTGAATCAGGTATGTTAAACTGGGGTTGGAGTGAAAACCGGCAGGACGGTAGCTCTCCAGGAGCAGGATTGGTGACCTCTGGTCCAAAGACATGTAGTAGGTCAGGTGAATCGGCTGTACTAAATTGTCCCTAGGTGTGTGTGTGTTGGCCTTGTGATGGACTGGCGGCCTGTCCAGGGTGTCTCCCCGCCTGCCGCCCAGTGACTGCTGGGATAGGCTCCAGCATCCCCGTGACCCTGACAGCAGGATAAGCGGTTTGGGTGATGGATGGATGGATATCCGCGGCTGAGTGTATCCTGCTATGCTAACCTCAGAGTACCAAACAGCCTTCCATGTTTTTAACCTTTACAGGATTTTGAACGTGGAGATGTCAGCCAGCTCACTGCAATGATCTCGGGTTTAGTTGCTCTTTAAGGTCTTCAGAAAGCTGCACAAATCCCTGACTCCCATAGCTGAGCTCGATCTCTGCTGTGGAAAGTTACCTGACATTCGAATAAATGTGTGAAGCTTCTCATAATTACCAGGTAATTGACAGCATGGGGTCATTATGATATGAAAGTATTTCATAAGTTTGATGGAACATGTCTAACTACTGAATATTACTGTACTCATTTAATTACATGTAATTGCTACACTTTTTTATGCAAAAATCGATATGAAGTTAATGTCTCCCGCATGTCAAATGCACAGCGTATACCGTTCAATATGAAGAATTATATTACGTAGCATTAAATACTGTCGGCTTTATCATGCCGTAACCTGAGAGGAGTTGCTGCGCATCATTAACCTTCACCAGGTTCCAGTGGGCGATCTCATCATCCCCCACGGTAATGAAGGCCTCACCCACACCATTCATATCAGTTCTGTAATGAAGGCCTCACCCACACCATTCATATCAGTTCTGTAATGAAGGCCTCACCCACACCATTCATATCAGTTCTGAAGGGCTAATCGCTGTGATGATGGCCCGTTGGTGAAGCTCATCAGTAGCCCCGTCTGTCACCAGGAAAATGCCATAGATACACAAGCACTGTACACATGCCATAGCGATGGGGAGCCAGAGCTTTTATAGCAAATGACTACATTCAGATACTCCGGACTCTGCACGCTTTACTCCCCAAATGACACTTAACGGCCACAGTGAAGTTCCAGACCCACTCAACTCAACCAATCAGGTGATTAGAGCGAAAAGACCAAAATATTTCATACAACTAGTACGCTTTGTATACGTTTGCGTTTCATTTTGTGTTTTCATAAGCTGCATTTCAGCTCTGGGGAGTCACGTGAATTAGATATGTGTGATGACAGGTTTGATACACTTGCAAGCCAAGTTGCATGCCTAGGGAACAGATAAGCATGACCGATGACCAGACACTTTTTCTATTTGACAATAGAAATTCTGGAATTGTGGCGATAATATAATAAAATAATTATACAACAGTTGGTTCCAACCAAGTCATTTGATTGGACAAGAGTCATTCCACGAGTGCTGATATTCAGTATAACAGCACTGGGACACTGGGACGTAACTATATGGATCACTCCGCCCCACAGGTGTCCTATTAATAACCGTTAATTAGGCTACATCAACGGTTGTTATCAATATCAGATTGTAGCAAACTTGCACGGCAAAGATGAATATATTTCCCCAAATAACATTTAAGTTAAATTACAAATGGTTGCACAATAAATGGAAACATCCAGATTAATGTACAGTGATACAAAGTAGCTAGCCAGCGGTAACGTTGTGTAGACCTATACAAAGTAGCAAGCAGTGCAGGAAAATGTTTGTGTTCAGGTTGCCTGGCAACGGTCCAAGTTCAAGAGCGCAGTTGTGCAACTATTTGTTGGCGGGGCTAAATGATTAAAATGATAAAATTAAATGATTAAATGAACAAAAAAAATCATAATCTGCTGTCGCTTATTACTGTTAACCAGTAAATGGCGATTGTAGAACTGTTGTATAAAAGCAATATCCCACTCGAGGTCGTGCGGCCTCGAACCAAAGATAATCACAGCCGTGCTGATATTCAGTATAACAGCGTGACCTCGAGTGTGGTATTGCTTCATTATAAACCATCAAATATAAACCCCATTATTTACACTAGGGCGAGTTATTTAAAATGTACATATTTTTGTCCCCAGCGAATAGCGGAGTGGGAAAGAGAAATAACAGGTATTCAATACATAGTTTGTCCTCTTTTGCACATAACAGATACCTCAAAAAGTGTGTGACTTTATTCAAGTCCCAGCTTTGAAATACATCTCTGTATCTGTCTACTGCAGTAGTTTCTACAGTGTACGTCCTTCTAAGGGAATGTCCTGAGTGAGACGTACAAGAGTAGGCGTTAGGATTTGCTTCAGCTCCTAATTAGGCAGCACCCAGATGTAGTTTTGTCCCAGTGGGCAAGAGGGCTGTCTCACTGTGAACAGAAGTTGGGAAGAGCGCTCTAAGAAACCCAATTAAGCTGGGAGCACACTGTGTGATTTGAAGGCTGATTATAACCCTAATTTGGCCATGATGACTCATTTTCAAGATGGTGGCGAGTCTTCACCAGTCTGCGTAAAATAGGTCAGGTCAACATGGACAGTCAGCATGCTACACTACAATGAAGTGTGTGTGTGTGGGGGGGGGGGTGAGATTCAAATTGTGCACTGCCAGATCCAACCTTCAACCAGTTGGAACTGTGATGATAATATCAAACACATTTGATTTTTACAGTTGGAATCTGGATAAGTTTGAGCTCATCGGTGAGCGTGTGCACTTCTATGACTCCATTCATAGCCAGTGTGCTTATCTCCAGCTGTAATTCGCAACATAAAATGTGTGATGCTGACTTGTTTGGTTAGGACTGTAAGTCTTCCAGTGTTTTAAATCAAGCTGGCAGGGCTGAAAGACTCTCAGGGGTCTCAGCCCATCCTCCCTTGCAGAAGTCACTGCAGAAAGCTTTGCAGTGGTACAGTTTTGCGGCAGCAAAGCATGTGAACGTGATCTATCCTGAAACGTTTGTGTATCGTGCCCGAAATAGAACAGTACCTTTCAGCTGGGAAGGTGACCCCCATTATTTGTGTTTTAAATGGAAAGCCAGAGGCTGCGACCAGGAAGAGGTCAAACTACTCTGCCTCACGGTCTGGCAGCAACTACTGTGGTGTGTTTTTTTGCAGATGATGTCATGCTTTCAGCTTAATTAAACTGTAACCTCAAGTAGGCATTGGAATGGTTTTTTTAGGAGAATTGTTTATACCGTTGGGATTAGACGAGAACTCCAACCCTTGGAACAGAGTTTTCCATAAAAATAAACCCCAAACAAACAAACAAACAAAACAAGACAAAACCAAAGGTTGGAAGTGAACAGCTGCTCCGAGGAAATTGTCTCGGGTATGGCAAGGTCTAGTTTGTAAATGAGGGTAAAAGGGCTTTTCAGGTTAATGAGATACATGCTGAACAATAGAGGAGCCATTTATTTTTTATACAAATGTACATTCTCCACAGGTGTACCATCACAGGGACCTTTAAGTCATGTAGTGTACATAGCTGTGCTTTTGAAGATACAAATGGCAGAGGTATAAGAAGGGACTTGCAACAAAGGGTGCTTTACTGACCTGTATCGGGCACCGCCCTGGTGGCAGTATTTGTATAACCCTGCTCTACCTTGTTTGAGCATGCAGATGTGTTCATGGCAGTATTGTATTGGATTGTGGCGATGAAAAGGAAGCTGGGCCTTAATGAAGAGCTTCAGGTTTACCGGGCAATCATAATCTCAAACCTCACCTGTCAAAATGCCGTAGGTTAGTGAGTGGAAGAATGAGAATGAAGCTACAAGTCATTGTGTCTGTCATAGGGTTGTCAGTGCATGCCCATTACAAAAATGGATAGATGGGGGGGGGGGACACAAAGACAACAACGTCTTTGTTTGTTTCGCCTAAGTTCATGTATCAGAGGTTTGATATTTAGACCAACTCAAAGGAGAGAGGATAGTTGTTTTTTCTCCTATCTCCCTCTCTTCTTCTGTCTGGGGTTGTCTGGACAAGTCTCTCGCTCTGACTTGATTAAAACATTTCAGTTTACTTACCACTTCTGCTCCTTAGATCCTCTATTTCACTCGCGGTATGACTCTCCATCTGTTTTTCGGGGGGCAAAACTCTGTCTTGTTCTTCCATGAACTATCTTTTATCAAATTAAACCACTCGTCAGCAAAACACACAGAGTCCCCGAAGCCTCTAAAACATTTTGACTTGGAGATCCTCTCCTGATGTACGCCGAAACAAGTGCATCTGATCTGTGACTCTATAAATATATGTTTTACCACTCCAGTTGAAGGTTACCTTGTTTTGTTGGTACACACAAACAGGCAAGTACACAAAGATCGCTGCCGGCAATGTTGTGGTTTGTGAAAACTGATGCAAAACAGCCTCGGTGTATTTAAAGATAGCGAGCAGCTGTGGGAGACAGGGAGACGGGAGGGGAGAGAGTAAGGGTAAGTGAGGATAAAATGTGAGTGAGGGTCAGAGAGAGAATAATGTGTGGGTTTGAAACAGTGGGAGAGAGTAATAGAAAATCATCATCATCATCATCGGCGGTCACTCGGGGTCGAGTTTGACCGTCCTCCCTCTGGGTCCCTCGGGGTCCTCAGGTGGGTGTAGAGGCCAATCCTGGAGCCACATAATGGGAGGACGCCTGCACGTGACAACTTTTTACATGGAGATCCTGATTCACCTGCAGCCACCACATGGTCCTTGGCAGGGGGTGGCCAGAGTCCAATGGCATGGAGAACCAAGACGGTTGGAGACCACCCTCTGTTGCAGTCTTCATCCACCTTCATTGCCATTGTGACCTGGAGACATCTTCCGCCAGTTCCGCCGTTGAGGTCTTTGTTGGATCGCGCTTCGCCTGGAACCTCCTCCCTTGACCTGTCCACCGTGGGGTGACCCTACCAGGAGCCAAGTTCTTGGGATCATTGGTACACAAGCTTCTCCGCCACGGCAAGGTGAAGAATCCAGGGGAAGAATGGAAAATAAAGAGTGAGTGAAGAAATGAGAGTGGGAGTAAGAGAAAGACATAAGAAGCGAGAGATGTTGGATTGGGAAACAAGAGAACTAAACAAAAAATGAGAGAGGGCGCTCGTGGAGTACACCGCCTCAAAGGCTCTAACTGACTCAAGGTTTGCAAGGGACAGAAAGGCGGACACATAGACAGATAGGCATACAACCAAGTGTGTACGGGCCCATACAGAATGACAGGGTAACTGACTGACTGACAGACAAGCAAACTACCAGAAAAGAAAGTCAGCCCTCATAAAGACAGATGCTGATACCCCAGTCACACCTTGCATTAAATGCCCTCTGTGTATGGAGATCTTATCTGGATAATGGAAAACATGTTAATGTGAGGTGTAAATCAATCAGTCAGCTTTATTGATCCCTAGTGGGGCAGTTGTTTATGCAGCAGTGGGATGCATACATTTAACACACACAAAATACCGGGCACATAAATACAACACTAAGGCCAAAAAACATAAATAAACAGTAAAATACTCAGGAAAAACAAAAAGGTAAACGATGCAAATCACTACCTTTCCCCCCCTAGAGTTCAGGAGGGAGATGGCAGAGGGTATAAATAGTGTTTATGTCTGCTGGTTTTATCCAGTGGAAGTCTGAGGAAGGGTACCAGATGGCAGAAACTGAAACTGTTGATGTGAACGATGGGAACAGTCAGACATGATGGATTCTGCTTTCTTGTGTAACTGTTTGTTGTAAAAATCCTGCAGACTTTTGTGCCGTGCCTGTTATTTTGCTGCAGACATTAATCAGCCCGAGTACATTTTTGTGTTTTACTTTGAGAGATACCAGCAGCTAGAGGAGAATGTGACCACAGCCTCGATGAAACATTGTCATCGGGGTCCTGTCAACCTGGAATTTAGAGTGTCCTGAGACGAAAGCGACGCCGCTGGCTTCTCTTATACACCATGTCAGTGTTACTCTCAAATGTCGGTTGTCTAGTGGAGTTCCCAAATACTTGTAGGACTCCACTACTTCTGTATTCTGGCCATCAATCACTGTGCTGACAGGGGAGGGCTGAGAACACCTAAAATCAATACACACATCCTGAGTCTTTGAGCCGTTCAGTACTAAAAACGAATCATGACACCGATTTGAAAAATAAAATAGTCAACAAGCGCACACGGCAGGCACCGAGATGGCGGTGGGATGGGATCTGCCAGACCACATGTGGAGGTTGTACTGGCTTGCAGTTGGAAACATATATTTGATGACACTGGATATTTGACTATCCAGTATCATTTGAATATCATTTTGTACTCTTACTTCATCAGAAAAGAGGAAGTATAAAGGCTATGCAAAAATCACCATTTCATATTATTATACTCAGAACAGGGCGGCACAGTGCCGCAGTGGTTAGCACGGTCGCCTCACAGCGAGAAGGTCCTGGGTTCGAGCCCCAGGGTAGTCCAACCTTGGTGGGTCGTCCCGGGTCGTCCTCTGTGTGGAGTTTGCATGTTCTCCCCGTGTCTGCGTGGGTTTCCTCCCACAGTCCAAACACATGTAGGTCAGGTGAATCAGCCATACTGAATTGTCCCTAGGTGTGTGTGTGTGTGTCCTGTGGTGGCCTGATAGCCTGTCCAGGGTGTCTCCCCACCTGCTGGGATAGGCTCCAGCATCCCCGTGACCCTGAGAGCAGGATAAGCAGTTTGGATGATGGATGGATACTCAAAACATGTATTTTTGATGAAATACAGCACTACATTTGACAAACACAACTAGACTTACATGCATGAACTATATTTTTTAGAAACATTGCATGTCTTCTGTTGTGTGGGTTCATAGCATTGCGCAGTGGGGCGGGTAGCATGGATTTGCACGCCATTTAAAAACCAACAAGTGTTTTAAAAGTCTTCTTGAAATGGATTTAATCTGAGATACTGCTTAATGTAGGACGTTGTTGTTTGTAAAGCCAGAGTTCACCGTTACCCTGGTAACACATCAGCGGCGTGACGAGTCAGCTCTGGGCCCCATTGCAAGATAGCCAAATCGGGCCCCGGCCTGCCCATCACAATCAGATGAAATGATTACTAGGAGAACAGACCGCCATGCTATGGAAGAGAAGTCTTAATAGCACAGCCAAGAGATTAATAGACTAGCCTACTTAACAAGATCTGGTGTTGGAGCACCTTCACCTCATCTCATCATCAGCCGCTTCGCCGGGGTGGGGTCGCGGTGGCAGCAAGCTAAGTAGGGCACTCCAGACGTCCCCCTCCCCAGCAACGCCCTCCAGCTCCTCCTGGGGGATCCCAAGGCGTTCAAAGGCCAGACTGGACATGTCGTCCCTCCAGCAAGTTCTGGGTCTACCCGGGGTCTCCTCCCAGTTGGATGTGCCCGGTAAACCTCCAAAGGAAGGTGCCCAGGAGGCATCCTAATCAGATGCCCGAACCACCTCAACTGGCTCCTTTCGACGCGAAGGAGCAGCAGCTCTACTCCGAGCTCCCTCCGGATGTCCGAGCTCCTCACCCTGTCGGAGCACCTTAACAGATGAAAACATAATCGGTGGCAACGCATCTTGACACCAATGAAAAAGTATCGGCGACGGCGCCTCGCACATAGACAACATATTCATCTACTCCTGTAGTTTCACAGTGTGTGTCTGTGTGAGAGTCTATAAACGGCCAAACTACAGCACTTGGGGCCTTGATTCTTTTTGGAGGTTATTGGGGATGATCGGGGGCACCTATAAAAAATAGCAGAAAATTAAAATTATGCATAATTAATTATGCATAAATATGCAAAATATGAACATCGTAGCTTTATAAGTGAGACATCTTGACCAGAGAGGGCTATATATAATGTGTCATGTGTACATAACAATTGTCTATTATTGGACCTTGCTGTTAAGTGTTCATGAGAGAGATGGTCTGTGGGGGGGGGTAGGGGGGGGGACTGTTCCTATGCCGGGTGGTTTTGGTGCACATTGCACTGTAGAGCTTGCCAGAGGGTAGGAGTTCAAACAGACTGTGTCCTGGGTGTGGTGGGGATTGTGCTAATTCTGCCTGCCTTTTTCTGGGCTCTAGAGGTGTACAAGTCCTGCAGGGTGGGCAGGGGAGCACCAATGATTTTTTTTTCTGCTGTCCTTACTGTTTGCTGCAGTCTGTTCCGATCTTGTTTTTATCTTTCTTTCTTTTTTTTGGTGCTCCGAACCAGACCGTGATGGATGTGCACTGGACCGACTCAATGACTGCGGTGTAGAACTGCCTCAGTATTTCCTGTGGCAGACCACATTTCCTCACAATTGCAGCAGAAAGAACATCCTCTGCTGGGCCTGTTTGAGGATTGAGTTCCCAAAAAAACTTGAAGGTCTTCACAGTTGGCACAGGGCTGCTTATTATTGTGAGGGGGTATAGTGCTGAGGGGTGTCTCCTAAAGTCCATTGTCATCTCCACAGCCTTGAGCATGTTCAGCTCCGCGTTGTTCTAACTGCAGCAGAGCAGCAGCCGCTCAACCTCCCACCGATGTGAAGACTCATCGCCATTCTGGATGAGTCCGATGACCATAGTGTCATCTGCAAACTTTAGTAGTTTAACAGCTGGGTTCTTGGTGGTGCAGTCATGAGAAGAGCAGTGGGGGAGAGGACACATCCCTGGGAAGTACCAGGGCTGACTGTCCGTATACCAGAAGTGACTTCCCCCAGCCTCACCTACTGTTTCCTGCCTGTCAGGAAGCTGTTGGTCCACTGACAGATGGTGGGGGATACAGTGAGCTGGGAGAGTTTGGAGGAGAGGATATATGGAGTGACGGTGTTGAACGCCGAGCTAAAGTCCACAAATAGGATCTTTGCATATGTGGCTGGGCAGTCAAGGCATTGCAGGGTGTAGTATAGTCCCATGTTGACTGCATCATCCACTGACCTGTTTGCTTGGTAGGCAAACTGCAGGGGGTCCAGCAGATGTCCTGTGATGTTCTTCAGGTGGGCCAACACCAACTGTTCGAAAGACTTCCATGATCACAGACGTCAGAGCCACAGGCCGGAAGTCCTGCGATGGAAGGTTTCTTGGAAACCGACATGATGTTGGAGCATTTGAAGCAGGAGGGGACTTCACACAGTTCCAGGGATCTGCTGAAGGTCTGCGTGAATATTGGAGTCAGTCGGTCAGCACAGGCTTTAAGACAGGATGGGTATACACCATCTGGACCCGATGATTTCTTGGTTCTCTATCTCTAGAAAAGTCAGCTCACATCCTCTACACGTATCTTGAGTGCAGCCTGAGTATCGGGGGGGGGGGTTGAGGAGGGGGGTTGGCCCGAGGTGTGATTGGGGCTGTTGTCATTGGGCTGGGGTGGGTGAGGTGTGTGAATGTGTCCCTCTCAAACCTGCAATAGAAGACGTTCAGGTCATCAAGCCAGGTCATCAGCATGAGGGGAACATCTTCTGTAGTTTGTGATGTCTTTCAGGCCCCTCCTCACTGACACGAGGTCGTTGGCTGAAAACCTTTCTCAGCTTATCATAGTGGCTTCTTTTAGCCACTCTGATCTCCTTTGTCAGTGAGTTTCTGGCCTGTTTGTACCGCGCTCTTTCCCCACTGCGCTAGCCATCCTGCTTAGCCTGCCAAAGTCGTCCTAGTTTGTCTGTGAGCCATGACTTGTTAATTCCTATATATGCAGGAGATCTTGGTAGGCACAGTCATCTTCACAAAAGCTGATGTAAGATATCACAGTGTCAGTTGGTTCATCCAGGGTGACAGTTGCAGCTTCAAATACACCCCAGTTGGTGCAGTCAAAACAGTCTCGCAGTTGCTGCTGTGGTTGGCTGGTCAGTTTCTTCACGGTTTTAACCGCAGCCTTTGCAGGTTTAAGTTTCTGCTCGTAGGTTGGAATAAGATCAACAAAGCAGTGGTCGGAGCGCCCCAAAGCTGCCCGTGGAACAGAGCGATGTGTTTCTTTGAGAACTGCGTAGCAGTCGTCCAGTGTATTATTTTTCCTGGTGGGACAACTAATATTGCTGTCTGTATTTTGGCAGTTCGCGTGTTTGGTTTTGCTCTGCTAAACTCCCTTAAGATTATGAAAAATGAGTCTGTATGTTGTTGTTTTTTTCCCCAGACTTATATGATTAAATATTAACGTCCTATTCAGATGGAAATATGAAACAAGGGGCATGGAAGGTGAGGTCAGCGAGGCGGTAGGAGTTCCTGTTAAGTTCCATGCGTTAACCGTTAACATATCGACTTGCTGTCGCTCGGTATTGCCGTGGTCACGCTCCCTTGTTATCTCCATGCTACTCGTACACTTTTTGCTTTGTGTGCATAAATAGAAAGACACCATATTTGAAGTCAGGTTCTGTGTGAACGCACAGTTACGCCGTTCATTTTTTTAGGGGTACGTCAGAGGTCTTCCACCCAGTTCAGAGATTAATATGTAGAAAGGAATGAAAGAATAACAGAGACACTTGCAGGGGTGAAGGTTATGTTGATATAAAGGCATGGCTGTACATCTCCAACTTGGAGTTTGCCCCTCAGCTTGGAATGCCGATAACGCGTGTAGCAAGAGGCTGGCATCTCAGAAAGGCCACGGACACCGACATCAAACTGAATCTCGTGTTTTTAGGAGATGGAATCCAGACAGCTTTGCTCTTTACTCACGTATATTCATCAAATAACTCAATAAAATATAGTCTGTGTGCTCGATTCCTACGCTCATGTACATTTTTTGCTTGAATAACATTTTATTTTGCATTTCTAAGTGTGTCATCTCTTCGTTTTCTGTGCAAGCGATACCTGTCTATACCCCACCTACTTTAGGCATGCAAGCTTTTACTGTCTCACCAAGGGCAGCTATATAGTAGCTTCATTATTAACAACGGCTTTTTTGAGATTCCCTCTCTAAGAAGCGTGCTTTCCTCGACTGTCGTGTGGCGAGACAAAGTATACATTAAGATTGGAGTTGAATGGAATAGGGTTGGAAACAGGGGTTTCATAAAGGGCCTCTTCTGAAACCTTATTTTGTCTGTCCTGCTGTATGTTGCAGATTCAATATTAACGGTGTAACCACATGGAGCCCAGAATTTAATAGTTAAGGAGCCTTTTCTTTTTTTATAAGAAAAATATTGAATGCCTCTCTAGTCAATTCAAATAAAATCACAATTTCAATAATGATAATGAACTCAATTGTGCACTGAAAGCAATGATAAAAGAAACACTTATTGAAATCTTTGAAAATGGAAAAGCTTGGTTTCTTTGGTAAACGGTGCAAGTTGGTTGTACTCATTTTTGGTTGCTAATTTTTTTGGGTGCTAAACCCCAAAATCCTGTCCAGAACCGAACAGAAAATCAAGCCGTGTGTCAGAATGCAGCACACCGTGTGATACAAAATTGAATACATTTTTAAAAAAGGGAGAGAAGGGGAATCAAATTATTTAACATTTCATTAGGCAGGGGGCAAGCGAGAGAGAGAAAGCGCTTGTGTCAACTTGTGTTTCAGTTTTAAAGATTTTAACTGTTAATGAGTGGCAGAAAAATTATTCATTTTATCTTTGTTTTTGTTCTAAGGGTGACACTCTCAGTTACTCGAGTTATTCGGAGGCGAGGGTGACGGGGAAAATTCAGAGTGAGACAGAATAAGAGAGGGAGTTAAAGCAGAGTGAGAATGAAAGGGGGGAGGAGGAGGAGGGGGAAGCAGGAAACGACAGAAGGGCTCAGAGAAGCGGAGGCTGGGTTTTTTTTTTTAGTTCAGAGAGAGAGAAGAAAGAGAATTTTGAATTTCAAAACAGACCTTTATTTCTATCTGGTTCCGTTCACACAAGTTTTTCTGTTATCGAAAATGATAACAAAACAAATTAATTCCAAAACCCAAAACAGAAATACTAAAGAAAAATCTCAGAAATTCAGAACCAGAGTTCTCTGGCTGAACACAGCAACATCCCATACACCTGAAGTGTAAGGTAAGACATTTTTTTCTTCTAAGCCCTGAAACAATGACTGTCGAAGAAAGAAGAAGAAAACCACTTTATCTCATCATTGTACAGGTTACAATGAAATCTGTTCTCAGCATTTAACCCATCCTATTGTATAGTAGCAGTGGGTTGGAATAATAATAATAATAATGATAATAACAATAATCAGGCTGAATAGTCTAATTAGTCTGGAACACTGAATAAACAGATGGTATATCGTTTCTGTGTGCAAGTAGAAAGGACAGCCATCCCCTGTGCCAGGATTAAGGTGTGCCAGATACCTGTTTGTAGCTATGGCCTCATGTACAATCCTCCACTGGAGGTCACCTGTCCGTTTGGTCATGGGAGGTTTGTACAGGGGCCACCAACAGCCCCTTGGGGACAATCCCACATCACAAAAACCTCTGTCCACCTCGACACCTGCTCACCCCTGCCAGGAAGCATACGTTTGAAACCTTCACACTGATATGATAGGCTGTTTTTTCCCCCTAGAGTCTCAATGTCTCCTAACTGTAGGGTTTTTACACACAGCAGGATGCCCTCATCTTGCCACTGCCCCACAGCACAAGAGACAGCCAGTGAAAGAAAGACATAATCATATTCATCATCTGATCAGATAGAGTACAGTCTTCAGCAAATGCTCGATGGGCCTCTGGCAGGGAAGCACAGACATCCTCCGCCATCCTAAGCAGCAGTCTGTTGGATCTGATGTTGAGCAGTTCAGCTAGACGGGTGATGGAGATCTTCATGATATGACCAAGCTTAACAAAGCCAGACTGTCTCAGTCTGGATCTCAGGCTAACAAAAGACAAAGCCTGAGAGGTGATAAAACTGTTTTCAGACAAGGGCTCTTAAAAGAGCCACATCTCTGGTGGCATCACTTCTTCCCAATGGAATGTGAAAACCTGCCACACCTGTAGGAAAGACTGGTAAAAAGGTGTCAGACCAGTTAGATCCATGGACTGGGGCCGAAGCAGGGACAAATGTTTGTCGTACCTTAAGCATCCAGCCCTCCTTAGCAGCAAACAGGCAGTATGTACTATCCAGGAACCCCACATTTCTCTAGTCTCTTACACAGTAATGTCATCAGCATAAACTGACACCACCAGCAGGGGGCGCTAAGCCAACCCTGGTAGCATATAAATCCAGATAACCTGGATCTTAATCTATTCAGAAGAGGCTCAATAGGTAAAGAATATAGCTGTCCAGAGATCGGACATACCTGTCTAATGCCTCTCTGAACCTGTACTGGACAGCTCAGCCCACCACCCACTTTCAACAAATAGAAAACTTCCTTATACAACAAACCTAGCAGTGACACAAAACCATCTCCAAAACCAAAATCTCACAAAGTGGAACAAACAAAACCATGGTCAACCCATATCAAATGTTTTCTGCTTGTCTGATACAATTCCAACATAAAACTTGTACAGTTTTCAAATGTCAAATAGGTCTCTCATGAGAAATAGATTGTCCATAATGGATCTGTCCAAGACACAGTATGACTGGTCTCTGTGGAAGCTCACAACATGACTGTTATGCAATACTTCAATAGTGCTGATTCTTTTTATCTACACTTTTTCACACACAGAACTTTAAGCAACATTTTGATTGGCAGCACCATTCAAACATTCAAAATGAAATTTAAACTGCAGCTTTGTGCAAAAGTTTAAATCTAAGGATTTAGAATAACAAAGGAATTCTAATTCCACTGTCAAATACTGGATATATAACTCAACCCTCAATGTAGCCTATACCTCAGTGGCATAGCAAAAACAAGTTGCAATGTAGACCATAACTTAAATAACTGTAACTTTAACTCCAGCATAAAAATAATAGCATCTCCAGTATAAAATATACATTGGAACAGGGTACAGTAGACATGGCATCTTAAGGCACTCAATTGAAACTATAGGCTATTACACATGATATCAAGTTAGCTGCACTGAAAAAAATATATCTAAGGGTAGAAACAGTGCAAGCTCCAAAGTGTCTTTCGCAGTTAACCTCTGAGGTTGAACTGTATGTAAAACACCTGTATTAAACTAAACATTAGAATGAAGATAATTGCAATGTAAACTAAAATATTTGGTTCAAGTTTTCCCCCTAGGATGATAAGACATAGCAATACTTGTCTGACCCTTAAAAACTGTCACAAAAGCACTGGCTCATCTTTTCACAGTCCTTGTGTGACTTGAGTTTGTTCACTTTGACATGAGGGGCAGATTCTTCTTTAGAAAGATTAGCATTTCAGCCTTCTCAGCTATTATACTGCTCCTCCTTTCAACAATGATTATGGAGGCTGTCCTAAATTGCTCCCTCCACACTTGTTGATGGTGCACGGAGAAATTTAGTTGCTATGGCCAACAGAGAGGTCAGTCTAGGTTGATTGACTTTCCAGCACAGCAGTAGATTGTCTGAGCGCAGACTAGTTGGCTCGCTGAGGTAGCTCTGCACTTCAAGCCGTGCACTTGTGGTGGTTGACTCAGGTTCTACTGTGCGTTCAACACTTGCAAGTCTGTTCTTGCTTGCAGCCCCCACCCATCTAGTCTTTGCTGGCTCTGAGGCTGCTGATTCAGATAAAGTCCATTCTGCTGGCTCTGAGGTTTCAGAAGTGGTCCTCCTCAACACTTCTTCCATCTTACTTACCTCTGCCATTAATGCATTCTTTGCATGTCTTGAGGTTTCTGCATTTGTGAAGTACCTGGAATGATAAAAATACAAGTGTAACATTTGAAATTAGCCTACCCTTAATATCAAGTGGTTAATCACATTCTGAAGGTTGATGCTTGACATGGAATACTGTCATTTAGCTGTGCAAAAGTAAAAATTCCACACACACATTGACAGGTGTGTGTGATTTGTGTATGTACATCTCACTCTCTCTCTCTCTCTCTCTCTCTCTCTCTCTCGCTCGCTCTCTCTCTCTCTCTCTCTCTCTCTCTCCTCTCTCTCTCTCTCTCTTCTCTCTCTCTCTCTCTCTCTCTCTCTCTCTCTCTCTCTCTCTCTCTCTCTCTCTCGCTCTCTCACTGTCACACACACACACACGAGAATCATATTAAAGTTAAGACGCCCCATATACCTGTCTAAGTCTTGGATCCAGTAGTGTTGCAGCTGAGTATAAGGGCTCAAACCCCACGTCTCTGAGACATCTCTTCACGGTGTCAAAGGAAGGGTGCCTTTCATAGTCTTAATTCCCTCGTCGGCCTCGTTTTCTGGAATGAGAATGAGGTTAAGGGCACTGACAATGGGGATTAGATCAAACGCAGATGAGGCGTTTACCTCCCTTGACAACTCCTCTAAAGGGTCTAGAGCTGTGATGGTGTCTTCCAGTACCCCCAACTGCAGCTTGTAGATGCTTGGGCAGCATATTCAGCTCCACTTGAATGTCCTCCAAGTGTGACTATGCGAGTGCTTGGCGAGTGCTCGACGTGACCCACAGTTTTTCTGCCGATAGCCAGTCCCTCGTTCACAGTAAGTTGCAGGGTATGCATGAAGCGCCCCAAATTGGCAACTCCAAGGCGATCCATCGCCTTTGTTATGTTACTGGTATTGTCTCTTAAAATGACAGGGACTTAGCTCTTCGCCTTTAACATTAATGGCTGTAGTGACGGACTCTCCTGTGTGTGAGCCACAAAACCGCTTTTTTGCAAAGTAAAACTTGAGTCTATCCTCTGTGCTGTCAGACTCGGCAATGACATTGGATACACATCTGAGCTCCAGATGTCAGCTGTGGAACTAATGATGCCAACGTTTTCAAGCGTTTCGAAATGAATCCACACATTTGCTTGTTCTTACCTGGGATGCCTTCTCGGCGATGAAATGCCGGTTTGGCACACGTAGCAAGGATCCAGATGTTCGATTAAACATAAAAAAAAACCACATTTTCAACAGCAGAAGTGGGTTGATCATCCAGCACAGTGAATTCGGCGACTTTCTCCACTGTCAACTTTGGTTTGTTGCTGTCTCGGGGGAGTTTCTCGTGCTTCTGAATCGTTGCAGCGATGTTTGTCGTGGCACACTTTGTGTCTTGCCACTCGTTGCCTGTTTAAATCTGACATGCTCCTTTCCGTGAGGCTTCTGCAAGTGTTTAATCAAGTTCGTAGTGCTGAACTTTCAACGCTGCTGCCGCCCCTCGAAAAACTCACGTTTCATAAATTACACTTGGCTGGGTTTTTTTTCCCCCCTAGAGCTTAAAATAACTCCACACAGCTGACATGATGATGGTCTCACTATGGTCTCCCTCACATTCTGGGTACTGTTCCCGTGACATGTGTTACTTGTCATGACACATCTCTCTTTACAGCACGTTGCTCAAAGTTTAGTTAAGCATTTTTACACGATAGTTTAGACTAATGGGTCATATCAGATTGCACTGTTATTTCCCCCCGATATCCAGTGATTTTGGCCAGTATCTGACCGATACCAATGCCAAGTATCAGACCGGTGCATCCCTAAAGAAAACCTTTAGTTTCTGAAAGATGTCCGGCCTGTCTGAGCCCTGACTCAGAGCATTTATGTTAAAGAAACAGACAGATATGCCCTGTATTTTTGCTCTGACCACTGTAGCCCTGCCTGTCACTATCTCTGTGGTGCTGTGACCACTGTAGCCCTACCTGTCACTATCTCTGTGGTGCTGTGACCACTGTAGCCCTACCTGTCACTATCTCTGTGGTGCTGTGACCACTGTAGCCCTACCTGTCACTATCTCTGTGGTGGAGATGATATCAACAGCAAACCTTGAAGAAAATAGAGTGGCTACATCAGCAGAGAAATTAGTCCCATGACACAGAATATACTGGCCCTTCCACCACAAAACCCCAGTCCATCTCATTCTGTCTCACTGTTTCCTGCAAAAAAAAACTATGTCTAGTCTTTTCTGTCTGATCAGTTCTGAAAGGACTGCCTTCTTGTGCCCTTGGCGGCACGGTGGCGCAGTGGTTAGCACTGTTGCCTCACAGCAAGAAGGTCCTGGGTTCGAATCTCGGGGTCATCCCAGGTCGCCCTCGCTCCCCGTGTCTATGGTAGGTTTTCTCCGGGTGCTCCAGTTTCCCCCACCATCAAAAAGACATGCATGTTAGGGTTAATACTCCTGTCTGTGCCCCTGACCGAGGCAATGGAAGAAGAACTGGAGTTGGTCCCGGGGCGCTGCACTAGCAGCTGCCCACTGCTCCTAGCTACACAGCTAGGATGGGTTAAATGCTGAGAAATAATTGTAAAAGTAGTAAATAAATTCTTCTGTCGATCCCTCCCACCATTAATATTCAAAGAGCTGACCCCACCTTGTGCATAAAAGACAGAGAGAAGGATGTGATATAGACAGTTAGAGGAAAGGGTAATAGGAAGATCACCCAGTGCAGCACCCTCATCACAACCTTTCTTATGAAGTCTTTAACCTTTTTGAGCATTTTCTTTCATTAGTCCTAAGTGTCTCTCTGAGATCTGTTGTGTTTTTTTTTCAAACGGGAACATTTTTTTTTCATCTAACAAATCGATACAAACTATTTTCTGCAAAGTCAATACGCTTTTAGTAAACTTTCCGGCATCTGGAACATATTCGGAAACTTGCACAGATTTTCCAAAGGTGTCATCAAGGAAACCATTCATTTCCTGTAGCGTGTACATATCTCCACTGTAACAGAGATACGGTCAGAGTCAGTGTTGTACTCCATTTCTTCCACCTTATCCTCACCGGCAACAGTCTCCATAACACACGGGTCTCCCCCTGTCAGCTTTGCACCATCAGCCTGACTATGATCAGGTTCAGCTGCTGGCCCTCTCCTGCTGCCGGTGCTTCCTCTGCTCCTTTCCTTTCCTCTGTTGTGACACTCGGGACAGCCGAGTCAATTACATTCTGTCTGCCTGAATCAGCTCACTGTTCCTCTGCCTCACTGTCTGCCTGCCCGTTGTCTCCTGTCTCGGGCTTAGTCGCCAGGGTGCTGCCCCCCCACCCCCCACCCCACGGACTAGCAATATTTGCTGACTACTCACCCGGTGGAGCACTGGTGTAAGTGCGCTCCTCAGTCGGCGTGGGCCCCGGCCCAAGGCGCCCCTCAGCCAGCCCGTGAGGACAAGTGATCCGCTTGTGCCCCGCAACCCCACATTCAAAGCATTGCATGCTGCCTGTGCTGGCGTACATGTATTGTCCCTCCCCGTGATTCACTCTGAAGGGAAACCTCCTGCGTCTGAGACGGACAACTCAGAAACACCGACACCTGTCTCCTGAGGGGCCCGGACATGTTTCAGCTTATCACTCTTACAGCCTAACCCCGCAGTCCTGGAGATGCCTGCCAGCTTCCCGAAGCGCTGCAGCTCCCGCTCCCAACGCCCTCATTGGGATATGAGCGGGGGAAACACCGGAGATGGTGACCCCGGTGGAGAGCACAGCGAGCAAGGGAACCCGCAGATAGAGAGACGCCGCTCACTATTAACTCAGCCAAGAAAACATGCTCCTCTTTCAGGAAAACAACCACACCTCCGTTCATCCTGGAGGCACAGGACAGGCTGGCGTGTCCCACACGGTCTCCCACAGCCAGAAGAACCGCCTCTGCTGTGGAACAGATGGATCGGGCTGAACCCACACACTCCATGTTGGATAGAGAGGGACGAGAAACAACTGTGGCAGAAACTACGACAAACACACAAACTACAGCAAAAGTGGCCCAAGATAGGGCATCCGGGTGGCGTGGCGGTCTATTCCGTTGCCTAGCAATACAGGGGTCGCCGATTCGAATCCCCGTATTACCTCCGGCTTGGTCAGGCCGTCCCTACTGACATAATTGTCCGTGTCTGAGGGTGGGAAGCCGGATGTGGGTATATGTCCTGGATGCTCCACTAGCGCCTCCTCTGGTCGGTCGGGGCGCCTGTTCGGGGGAGGAGGGGGGACTGAGGGGAATAGCGTGATCCTCCCAGGTGCTACGCCCCCCCCCCCCCGTTGAAACTCCTCACTGTCAGGTGAAAAGAAGCGGCTGGTGACTCCACATGTATCGGCGGAGGCACGTGGTAGTCTGCAGCACCTCCCCGGATTGGCAGAGGGGGCGGAGCGGTGACCAGGACGGCTCGGACGAGTGGGGTCATTGCCGGATACGACTGGGGAGAAAAAGGGGAAGAAATCCAGTAGCCCAAAAACAATAAACGGACTCATACTCACAACAACAGCCCTAGAGACAGAAAATAAATACAAGGAAAATGGATCAATAAATCAAACAGCACGTCACTCACCAAGCACACTCACACACCGACTCCCAGCATGCAGCGAGAGAGAGAGAGAGAGAGAGAGAGAGAGAGAGAGAGAGAGAGAGCGAGAGAGAGAGCGAGAGAGAGCGAGAGAGAGCGAGAGAGAGAGCGAGAGAGCGAGAGAGAGAGAGAGAGAGAGAGAGAGAGAGAGAGAGAGAGAGAGAGAGAGAGAGAGAGAGAGAGAGAGAGAGCGAGCGAGAGAGAGAGAGAGAGAGAGAGAGAGAGAGAGAGAGGAGAGAGAGAGAGAGAGAGAGAGGAGAGAGAGAGAGAGAGAGAGAGAGCGAGAGAGAGAGAGCGAGAGAGAGAGAGAGAGAGAGAGAGAGAGAGAGAGAGAGAGAGCGGAGAGAGAGAGAGAGAGAGAGAGAGAGAGAGAGAGCGAGGAGAGCGAGAGAGAGAGAGAGAGAGAGAGCGAGAGAGAGAGAGAGAGAGAGAGAGAGAGAGAGAGAGAGAGAGAGAGAGAGAGAGAGAGAGAGAGAGAGAGAGCGGGAGAAATCGAGAGAGCGAGAGAGAGAGAGAGAGAGAGAGAGAGAGAGAGCGAGAGAGAGTGAGCGAGCGAGAGAGCGAGAGAGAGGGGGGCGGTGTATAAGTATGTGTGTTACTGCGTGCTGCTCACACGAATTACAACACTTCTAAAGAGGTGGAGACTAAATGATTTGAGACAAGAGCGGTGAAGGGGAACAGGGGGGAAGACTGAGAATTAAAGAGGTGTCAGACAGACCGACAGACGGGGACAGACGGGGAACGCAGAGAGCGCTTAGAAAGCCAGTGGATGGATGTTAATCCCAGAGAAGGGAAGAGGTGAAGGTGTAATTATAAATGAGGACGCAAGACGGGGTTTCCCTTAACAAAGCAAGACTGATAGAGACAGGTGGCGGCTGGTGCATTCTCTCCATGGGGGGGGGGGGGGTACCAGAGCCATTTCAGTCGCTGCTCCACCCTCTCTGCCAGCCCTGGGGAGGGCTGCAGACTACCACATGCCTCCTCCCATACATGTGGAGTCGCCAGCTGACAGTGAGGAGTTTCCCCAGGGGGACGTAGCACGTGGGAGGATCATGCTATTACCCCAGTACCCCCCCCAGACAGGCGCCTCGATCGACCAGAGGAGGCGCTAGTGCAACGACCAGGACACACACCCCACATCTGGCTTCCCCCCCGCAAACACGGCCAATTGTGTCTGCAGGGATGCCTGACCAAGCCGGAGGTAACACGGGGATTCGAACCGGCGATCCCCGTGTTGGTAGGCAACGGAATAGACCGCTACGCCACCCGGACGCCCTCAGCTAATTTCCCGGTGGAGAACCATGGCCTCAGACTTGGGGGTGCTGACTGTCATCCATCACAGTGCAAATTCTTTAATGATTTTTTTTAATAGCACAATTTGCTATGGCGGAGTTCAAACGAAATCTGACAACACAAAGCCCTGAGACAATGGCGGCAGGGCGTAGGTTTGATTTCGACATTGGTGGGAACATAAAAGCGGTCCGCAGGGGGGCCCCCCCCCAAGAATCTGAGGCTTTTGGATTCATGATGGATTTCTCACCGCATTTCATGTCATCTAGAGCCTTTAATGGTTGCCTACACACTGATAAAGGGATGTTTTTTTTCTGTCAATATGTTCGTGAGAAAGTTATTACACAGGTTTGATTGCTACCTGGCAGCATTGCTTCTGTCACGTGACAGGATAATACATGATGCATGCCATGTGAGCAGCGAGGGAAAATATTTATAGCTTAGTGGAGTATTGTCATTACCATTATTGTCCACTGAGGAAATATTTTACTTAAGTGACTTACACTTTGACATGCTGTAAAGCAGCTCCTAATGTCCACCTCTCTTTTTTTGCTCCCATCCTGACACACACACACACACACACACACACACACACACACACACACACACACACATACTAACTTTAATGCAACAGGACGAAGTGAAAGTCTAATGTCAAAATGTGTCCAGCTACCCAGTCATAACAAACACAGAATGTGTGACCACTTCCTGTTGCAGATGCACGTGGTAGGTCTACTAGATGAACACACTTCCTGTTGCACATGCACATGGTATAGTCCTACTAGATAAGCGCACTTCCTGTTGCACATACACATGGTAGTCTACTAGATAAACACTTCCTGTTGCACATACACATGGTAGTCTACTAGAATAACACTTCCTGTTGCACATACACATGGTAGTCTACTAGATAAACACACTTCCTGTTGCACATACACATGGTAGTCTACTAGATAAACACTTCCTGTTGCACATACACATGGTAGTCTACTAGATAAGCACACTTCCTGTTGCACATACACATGGTAGTCTACTAGATAAGCGCACTTCCTGTTGCACATACACATGGTAGTCTACTAGATAAACACTTCCTGTTGCACATACACATGGTAGTCTACTAGATAAACACACTTCCTCCTGTTGCAGATGTACATGGTAGTCTACTAGATAAACACCACTTCCTGTTGCAGATGCACGTTGTAGTCAACTAGATAAACACCCTTCCTGCTGAAGATGCACATGGTAGTCTACTAGATAAACACTTCCTGTTGCACATACACATGGCAGTCTACTAGATAAACACACTTCCTGTTGCAGATGTACATGGTAGTCTACTAGATAAACACACTTTCCTGTTGCAGATGCACCGGTGGTAGTCAACTAGATAAACACTTCCTGTTGCACATACACGTGGTAGTCAACTAGATAAACACTTCCTGTTGCACATACACGTGGTAGTCAACTAGATAAACACTTCCTGTTGCACATACACATGGTAGTCTACTAGATAAACACACTTCCTGCTGAAGATGCACATGGTAGTCTACTAGATAAGCATACTTCCTGTTGCACATACACATGGTAGTCTACTAGATAAACACACTTCCTGCTGCAGATGCACATGGTAGTCTACTAGATAAGCATTACTTCCTGCTGCTGATGCAGATGGTAGTCTACTAGATAAACACACTTCCTGTTGCACATACACATGGTAGTCTACTACATAAACACACTTCCTGTTGCAGGTGCATATGGTAGTCTACTACATAAACACACTTCCTGTTGCAGATGTACATGGTAGTCTACTACATAAACACACTTCCTGTTGCAGGTGCACATGGTAGTCTACTACATAAACACACTTCCGGTTGCAGATGCACATGGTAGTCTATTAGATAAAACACACTTCCTGTTGCAGATAGTGGTCTACTACAGCGTTCTCAAACCTCTCCTGGGGGACCACTTGTCCTGCATGTTTTAGATCTCTCCCTGCTCCAAACAACAGCTGATTTAAATGATTAGTTCTGTTATTAGGCAGCTTCGGGAGCTCATAACGAGTTGATCATTTGAATCAGCTTGTGTTGGAGCAGGGAGAGATCTAAAACATGCAGGACAAGTGGTCCTCCAGGAGAGGTTTTAAGAAACGGGCTGGTCTACTAGATAAACACACTTCCTGTCGCACATGCACATGGTAGTCTACGATATAAACACTTCCTGTTGCAGATGCACATGGTAGTCTACGATATAAACACTTCCTGTTGCACATGCACATGGTAGTCTACTACATAAACACACTTCCTGTTGCACATGCACATGGTAGTCTAACGATATAAACACTTCCTGTTGCACATGCACATGGTAGTCTACTGAATAAACTGTAATGGAGAAACACATGAGCTGTTAGTATGAGGATGGCGTCTTCCTCACTTCGCCAACATACACAACTAGCTGACGGATCTTTGGCACTTCTTGCAAACAGATGTAGCGACAGCCTCTCACAGGTGTGTGTGTGTGTGTGTGTGTGTGTGTGTGTGTGTGAATGAATGAGTGAATCCATTTATTTGTCATTGTACAACGAAATTAAGTGCAAACTGCCCAGTGGTACAAACAAGAGAGAACAAAAAAATAAAATATATACAAATAGACACACATTTGCAGCACAATCAACATATAATGTATGCATAAGTGTAAAAGCAAGTGTAACACCTATTACACTAGATAGTCAGCCTGTGTATTGCACTAAGCCGAGGGAGCATATTTTATTGCACCGCCAACGTGCACAGGTGTTGTTATTGCACAGTTCCAGGACGTCGTTGCAACCTTAGAGTTGGCTGACGGAGGTCAGTTCTTCAATGCGTGTGATGGAGTGGACTGCATGTACAACACACACAGTGTGTTCTCTACCTCTGTGCAGATACAAGAATTAAACAGATTAAGCAAAAAGAAAAGGGCAAGGGATCCAGCTCTGAGGACTTCTCCACAGTCAGAGTCAGATTACAAGGCCACACACACACACACACAGAGAGAGAAGGAGTGAGAAAGGCAGGGAATGTGAATGAGAGCTATTTCACAGGAGGAGGCAGGGAGCAGTGGGAGGGATGGTCAGACAGAATGAATGACAAAGAGCAATAATCTGGAGGCCGAGAGTGAGCCGTAGAGCCGGGAGGAGAGGTGTTAACACACATATGTACAGCGCTTAACTGTAGACAGAGAGGACGGACTGAATGAACAATATGTGGAGTTTAGAAATGTATGTATGAAAGTGAGAGAGCAAAGAGGTGTGAGCAGAAATGGAAGGAGGAGAGGAAGATGCAGAGAGAGAGAGAGAGAGAGAGAGAGAGAGAGAGAGAGAGAGAGAGATTTTGAGAGAGAGTGATGGAGAGGGGGTTAATGGAAAAACTGCCTTTGGCGAGAGAAATAAAGAAGGAGGGATGGGAAAGAAAGCGAAGGTTAAGGTGGAATGGGAAGGTAAGCGGGGCAAGGAGAAGTAGTATGTAGAACAACACTGGACAACGGAGATTTTGCTTCCTGAACACGTTTGGGGTGTAGTTTATGGATTGTGGGCTGCTGATCATGAAAATCACCTTGACATTTTCCTAGCACATCCTCTTTTGTAGGTGTATATCCTGTTTTTGTGATTTCCCATCATATTTTAAGTCTACTCTAGTGTATTGCCCATGGACTATGATGTTTGCGGATGACATTGTGATCTTTAGTGAGAGTAGGGAGCAGGTGGAGGAGAGCCTGGAGAGGTGGAGGTATGCACTGGAGAGAAGAGGAATGAAAGTCAGTAGGAGCAAGACGGAATACCTATGCGGCAATGAGAAGGAGGACAGGTGGAATGGTGAGGATGCAAGGAGTAGAGGTGACGAAGACATCTGAGTTTAAATACTTGGGGTCGATCGTCCAATGTAATGGGGA
>NC_079227.1:36066486-36068986 GCF_029633865.1 Lampris incognitus
CATCTTAAACTGTTTCCATCTTAAACCGTTTCCATCTTAAACTGTTTCCATCTTAAACCGTTTCCATCTTAAACTGTTTCCATCTTAAACCGTTTCCATCTTAAACTGTTTCCATCTTAAACCATTTTCATCTTAAACTGTTTCCATCTTAAACCGTTTTCATCTTAAACTGTTTCCATCTTAAACCGTTTCCATCTTAAACTGTTTCCATCTTAAACCGTTTCCATCTTAAACTGTTTCCATCTTAAACTGTTTTCATCTTAAATTCTTTCCATCTTAAACTGTTTCCATCTTAAACTGTTTCCATCTTAAACCGTTTCCATCTTAAACCGTTTCCATCTTAAACCGTTTCCATCTTAAACCGTTTTCATCTTAAACCGTTTCCATCTTAAACCGTTTCCATCTTAAACCGTTTCCCTCTTAAACCGTTTCCATCTTAAACCATTTTCATCTTAAACTGTTTCCATCTTAAACCGTTTCCATCTTAAACTGTTTTCATCTTAAACTCTTTCCATCTTAAACTGTTTTCATCTTAAACTCTTTCCATCTTAAACTGTTTCCATCTTAAACCGTATCCATCTTAAACTGTTTCCATCTTAAACCGTTTCCATCTTAAACTGTTTCCATCTTAAACCGTTTCCATCTTAAACCGTTTTCATCTTAAACTCTTTCCATCTTAAACCGTTTCCATCTTAAACCGTTTCCATCTTAAACCGTTTTCATCTTAAACTGTTTCCATCTTAAACTGTTTCCATCTTAAACTGTTTCCCTCTTAAACTGTTTTCATCTTAAACTGTTTCCATCTTAAACTGTTTCCCTCTTAAACCGTTTTCATCTTAAACCGTTTTCATCTTAAACTGTTTCCCTCTTAAACTGTTTTCATCTTAAACCATTTCCATCTTAAACCATTTTCATCTTAAACTGTTTCCCTCTTAAACTGTTTTCATCTTAAACTGTTTCCCTCTTAAACTGTTTTCATCTTAAACTGTTTCCCTCTTAAACCATTTTCATCTTAATCTGTTTCCCTCTTAAACTGTTTTCATCTTAAACTGTTTCCCTCTTAAACCGTTGTCATCTTAAACCGTTTCCATCTTAAACCATTTTCATCTTAAACTGTTTCCATCTTAAACCGTTTCCATCTTAAACTGTTTTCATCTTAAACTCTTTCCATCTTAAACTGTTTTCATCTTAAACTCTTTCCATCTTAAACTGTTTCCATCTTAAACTCTTTCCATCTTAAACTGTTTCCATCTTAAACTGTTTCCATCTTAAACCGTTTCCATCTTAAACCGTTTCCATCTTAAACCGTTTCCATCTTAAACCGTTTTCATCTTAAACCGTTTCCATCTTAAACCGTTTCCCTCTTAAACCGTTTCCCTCTTAAACCGTTGTCATCTTAAACCGTTTCCATCTTAAACCATTTTCATCTTAAACTGTTTCCATCTTAAACCGTTTCCATCTTAAACTGTTTTCATCTTAAACTCTTTCCATCTTAAACTGTTTTCATCTTAAACTCTTTCCATCTTAAACCGTTTTCATCTTAAACTGTTTCCATCTTAAACCGTTTCCATCTTAAACTGTTTTCATCTTAAACTCTTTCCATCTTAAACTGTTTTCATCTTAAACTCTTTCCATCTTAAACCGTTTCCATCTTAAACCATTTTCATCTTAAACTGTTTCCATCTTAAACCGTTTCCATCTTAAACTGTTTTCATCTTAAACTGTTTCCATCTTAAACCGTTTCCATCTTAAACCGTTTCCCTCTTAAACCGTTGTCATCTTAAACCGTTTCCATCTTAAACCATTTTCATCTTAAACTGTTTCCATCTTAAACTGTTTCCATCTTAAACTGTTTCCATCTTAAACCGTTTCCATCTTAAACCGTTTTCATCTTAAACCGTTTCCATCTTAAACCGTTTCCCTCTTAAACCGTTTCCCTCTTAAACCGTTGTCATCTTAAACCGTTTCCATCTTAAACCATTTTCATCTTAAACTGTTTCCATCTTAAACCGTTTCCATCTTAAACTGTTTTCATCTTAAACTCTTTCCATCTTAAACTGTTTTCATCTTAAACTCTTTCCATCTTAAACCGTTTTCATCTTAAACTGTTTCCATCTTAAACCGTTTCCATCTTAAACTGTTTTCATCTTAAACTCTTTCCATCTTAAACTGTTTTCATCTTAAACTCTTTCCATCTTAAACCGTTTCCATCTTAAACCATTTTCATCTTAAACTGTTTCCATCTTAAACCGTTTCCATCTTAAACTGTTTTCATCTTAAACTGTTTCCATCTTAAACCGTTTCCATCTTAAACCGTTTCCCTCTTAAACCGTTGTCATCTTAAACCGTTTCCATCTTAAACCATTTTCATCTTAAACTGTTTCCATCTTAAACTGTTTCCATCTTAAACTGTTTCCATCTTAAACCGTTTCCATCTTAAACCGTTTCCATCTTAAACCATTTCCATCTTAAACCGTTTCCATCTTAAACCGTTTCCATC
>NC_079227.1:36073986-36135498 GCF_029633865.1 Lampris incognitus
GATGACGGCGATGACGGCGATGAGGATATTGCTAAGGATTACACGTAGCCATGTTGGTCGGTGATGCTAGTGGTTAGATTAATAACGCCTTTAGTGGATGGATGTGATTATGACGTCATGCAGTACATGTATCTCTTTCTGCTCTCTTTATCAGCCTCTCTCCACCTCACCATCTAGCTATCACATCTATGCATCTATTCATCACCCTCTTTATCCCCCTGTTTATTATTCTCTCGTCCATTTCCCTGTATATCTGCTTATGGGCGTCCGGGTGGCGTGGCGATCTGTTCCGTTGCCTACCAACACGGGGGTCGCCGGTTCGAATCCCCGCGTTACCTCCGGTTCGGTCGGGCGTCCCTACAGACACACTTGGCCGTGTCTGCGGGTGGGAAGCCGGATGTGGGTATGTGTCCTGGTCGCTGCACTAGCGCCTCCTCTGGTTGGGGGGGGGGCCTGGGGGAGAATAGCGTGATCCTCCCACGCGCTACGTCCCCGCTGTCAGGTGAAAAGAAGCGGCCTGTGACTCCACATGTATGGGAGGAGGCACGTGGTGGTCCGCAGCCCTCCCCGAATCGGCAGAGACCGGGAACTAATTGGCTGGATGCAATTGGGGAGGGGAAAAGGGAGGGAGAATCCCCCCCCCCCCAAAAAAAAATTAAATAAATAACTCAATAAACGTGCTTGTGTCTTGCCAGGCGCTGGACAAGGACACGGGGAACTACAGCTCCATGTTGTACCGGCTGGTGATTCGGCCCCCTGCCGGTAAAGACAGTAAGGACAGCAAAGACGGCTTTGTCATCGAGCCCTACAGCGGCGTGGTGAAGACGGCCATCATGTACCGCAACATGCGGAGGTCTTACTTCAAGTTCGAGGTGGTCGCCACTGATAACTACGGCCGAGGGCACAGCAGCAAGGCGGACATAGTGGTGGGTGAATCCAAGACCTTTAAGGTAGGACCTTTAGTCTGTGTCTTCACAGTCAGGCAGTCTTGCAAAAAGCATCCGTTCTACGCAACACTTATTCTACTCACAGGCCATCCGGGTAGTGTAGCGGTCTACTCCGCTGACCTACCCACACGGGGATCGCCGGTTCGAATCCCACGTGTTACCTCCGGCTTGGTCGGGCGTCCTTGCAGACGCAACTGGCCGTGTCTGCGGGTGGGAAGCCGGATGTGGGTGTGTGTTCCGGTCGCTGCACTAGCGCCTACCGGTCGGGGCTCCTGTTTTGGGGGACTGGGGGGGGTAGCGTGATCCTCCCACACGCTCCGTCCCCCCTGTCATCATGTATCACGGGTTGATAATGGAATTAGCATCGTCACAACTCCAGCAGACTCACCGCTGGCTTTCTGCTTCACAGGTGTCGGTGGTGAACCAGCTGGACATGCAGGTGGTCGTATCGAACGTCCCCCCGACTGTCGTGGAGAAAAACAAGGATCAGCTGCTTGGGTAACACATCTCCATGTTGTTTGCTCTCTGCTTTGTTGAACATTCACACACCAGCTACGCTAGCGTGGGTTGCTCGGTGGTCAGTGGCGGAATCCACCTTCCCCGAGTAAAACAGCAGAGGAAAGAAACTCCTCTCGTTCTCTCCATCCGTCCATTATCTAGATCAGTGTTTCTCAACCGGGGGTCCGCGGACCACTAGGGGTCCGCGGACCCCCGGTTGAGAAACACTGATCTAGACCACTTGTCCTGCTCTCAGGGTCGCGGGGACGCTGAAGCCTATGCCAGCAGTTCAAGATTCAAGAGGAGCCCAGTCGCCTCACAGCAAGAAGGTCCTGGGTTCGAGCCCCGGGGTAGTCCAACCTCGAGGGTGGTCCCGGGTCGTCCTCTGTGTGGAGTTTGCATGTTCTCCCCGTGTCTGCGTGGGTTTCCTCCGGGGGCTCCGGTTTCCTCCCACAGTCCAAAGACATGTAGGTCAGGTGACTCAGCAATATTAAATCGTCCCTAGGTGAGAATGTGTGGGGGGGGGGGCTCTGGGCCTGTCCAAGGTGTCTCCCTGACTGCCACCCAACGACTGCTGGGATAGGATCCAGCATCCCCGCAATCCCGATTGGGATAAACAGCTTGGATAATGGATGGATGAACCTGACTTATGTCAGCAAAGGTACAGACACCACCTCACTGCACGAGGCAGTCCACATGGTCCAGATGGTGTCAGCTGGCCGTCGTCCCCATCAGTGGACAGTCACCCTGTCATTATGCCAGTGTCTCACAAACATTGCAGTCATAATATTGACACATGGCTTTAGAGATGATGATAGATATCATCCATCCACCCATTGTCCCAACCGCCTATCCTGCTCTCAGGGTCACGGGGATGCTGCAGCCTATCACAGCTGCAAACCACCATCGATCAGCATGGTGAAAAGAATCTCCGCTCAGACAGCCTGACGAATCATTTCTGAGAGGAGAGCAATTAGTGCGGAAGGGACGTCTTTAACTTGGGAAGATGAAGAATTTTTTTTTTCTGAAATGAGAATCGTATCGCTGTCAATTTGGAGTCTGACAGTGAGTTTGAAGAAGAGGATGAGATTGACCCTCAGTCAGCCTCGGGACCAGCCCGTCGGCAGCCTGCAGGAGGAGAAATATGGATGCCCAAAAAAAAACGTCTGCAAGAATGTACCCGGTATTTAAGAAGATGTACCCTTAGGGTGGCGTGGCGGTCTATTCCGTTGCCTACCAACACGGGGATCGCCGGTTCGAATCCCCGTGTTACCTCCAGCTTGGTCGGGCGTCCCTACAGGCACAATTGGCCGCGTCTGCGGGTGGGGGAGCCGGATGTGGGTATGTGTCCTGGTCGCTGCACTAGCGCCTCCTCTGGTCGATCGGGGCTCCTGTTCGGGGCGGGAGGGGGAACTGGGGGGAATAGCGTGATCCTCCCACGTGCTACGTCCCCCTGGTGAAACTCCTCACTGTCGGGTGAAAAGAAGCGGCTGGTGACTCCACATGTATGGGAGGAGGCACATGGTAGTCTGGAGCCCTCCCCGGATCAGCAGAGGGGGCGGAGCGGCGACCAGGACAGCTCAGAGACCAGGGTGATTGGCCCAGTACAATTGGGGAGAAGGGAGGGGGGGGCAGGAACAGAGGAAAACTGTTCCCGTGGAAGTTAATAGTGGAGGTCTTTCTTGGAAACTCGGCTGTAGTTTCTCTGTACTTACACTACCGTTCAAAAGTTTGGGATCACCCAAACAATTTCGTGTTTTCCATGAAAAGTCACACTTATTCACCACCATATGTTGTGAAATGAATAGAAAATAGAGTCAAGACATTGACAAGGTTAGAAATAATGATTTGTATTTGAAATAAGATTTTTTTTACATCAAACTTTGCTTTCGTCAAAGAATCCTCCATTTGCAGCAATTACAGCATTGCAGACCTTTGGCATTCTAGCTGTTAATTTGTTGAGGTAATGTGGAGAAATTGCACCCCACGCTTCCAGAAGCAGCTCCCACAAGTTGGATTGGTTGGATGGGCACTTCTTTGAGCAGATTGAGTTTCTGGAGCATCACATTTGTGGGGTCAATTAAACGCTCAAAATGGCCAGAAAAAGAGAACTTTCATCTGAAACTCGACAGTCTATTCTTGTTCTTAGAAATGAAGGCTATTCCATGCGAGAAATTGCTAAGAAATTGAAGATTTCCTACACCGGTGTGTACTACTCCCTTCAGAGGACAGCACAAACAGGCTCTAACCAGAGTAGAAAAAGAAGTGGGAGGCCGCGTTGCACAACTGAGCAAGAAGATAAGTACATTAGAGTCTCTAGTTTGAGAAACAGACGCCTCACAGGTCCCCAACTGGCATCTTCATTAAATAGTACCTGTTAGAGCCTGTTTGTGCTGTCCTCTGAAGGGAGTAGGACACACCGGTGTAGGAAATCTTCAATTTCTTAGCAATTTCTCGCATGGAATAGCCTTCATTTCTAAGAACAAGAATAGACTGTCGAGTTTCAGATGAAAGTTCTCTTTTTCTGGCCATTTTGAGCGTTTAATTGACCCCACAAATGTGATGCTCCAGAAACTCAATCTGCTCAAAGAAGTGCCCATCCAACCAATCCAACTTGTGGGAGCTGCTTCTGGAAGCGTGGGGTGCAATTTCTCCAGATTACCTCAACAAATTAACAGCTAGAATGCCAAAGGTCTGCAATGCTGTAATTGCTGCAAATGGAGGATTCTTTGACGAAAGCAAAGTTTGATGTAAAAAAAATCTTATTTCAAATACAAATCATTATTTCTAACCTTGTCAATGTCTTGACTCTATTTTCTATTCATTTCACAACATATGGTGGTGAATAAGTGTGACTTTTCATGGAAAACACGAAATTGTTTGGGTGATCCCAAACTTTTGAACGGTAGTGTACCTCCCCAGTAATATAATCTATCCAGCAGTGTACCCTAGGGTTTCGGTCAGGGCCTTCAGTAACAAACCAGCGAGCTAGAAAGTGAATGAAGAGAGGGGGTGGCGATAGTGACAAACGTTTCCCCAAGGTTTTTCCATCACCGCAACCACAACAGGGTCTTGATCATACAGTCACAACTGTGCTGAAAAGGTTTTAGCCTAATAGGTCCAATAGTTTGCGAGATTACCCGGCGGGCAGACAGACACACACGTGACCAAACGTAGATAAGGAGATGAGGAACAAGTTTCCAGAGTTGATGTGGTGTTCACCAGTCACTCCAGCAAATTCGATAAAGACCGGCAACAAGACCGTCAGCAGCTGTGAATGCAGCAGCCGTCGCACTTAGTTCGCTCGCAAGCCAGCAAAGGCTCAAGCTCGGAGTTGCTGATGACACCAGGGCTAGCACCAATACCCCGCAGGAGAGGCTCGCAACACCACTAGTGCTGGTCCAAGGAGCTGTGGTGCGTTTAGAGCAGTGGTTCTCAAGCTTTTTGGGGTCCTGGACCCCCTGCGTATTTTTGATCTACCCTGAGGACTCCTCCACCTGATCTTGGGGGAGGGGGGTTGCAATTTGATAGAAACAGTAGAAACTGTATTTTAAATTGCATTATAGCATTTATTCACTCTTTGGGGCAAAAATAAGAGCTTTCAGTTGTAACTTAGATATAGTTAACAAAACAGAATTCTTATGCAGTAACTTTCAGATATATGTAACAAAACAGAATATGTATTCAGTAACTTTCAGATATATGTAACAAAACAGAATATGTATGCAGTAACTTTCAGATATATGTAACAAAACAGAATATGTATTCAGTAACTTTCAGATATATGTAACAAAACAGAATATGTATTCAGTAACTTTCAGATATATGTAACAAAACAGAATATGTATTCAGTAACTTTCAGATATATGTAACAAAACAGAATATGTATTCAGTAACTTTCAGATATATGTAACAACAGGATTTTGATGCAGTAACTTTTAACAATGCAAACGGGAGCGAGATCTCTTATTAAAATACAATAAATGACACTTGTGAAACAGATGTAATTAGAGAAAAAAGTCCTGTTACCCTTTATAGTTTAGGTAGATAAAGGTCTCAGTCACATTTGAGTAAAATAATCCTATGTCTATAAATGTCATAGGATCTTTTTTTTAAAAGATATTTTATTTTCACGGACCCCTTGCAATTACACCACGGACCACTAGGGTCCTCGGACCCCCGGTTGAGAAACACTGGTTTAGAGGACATAGGACATCCCTGCTCAGCCCCACGAGCAAATAATTGAATTCGGACACATTTCAGGCACACGTCAATTTTGATTTTGACCACTGACTCCATTGACCAAGTATTTACTGAGTAAATGCTTAGTGATTAGCAGACTGTAAAAGGAAGGGGTACACGGTCTTCTTGCCAAGGAACGAGCCGCCTCGCGTGGCTGCCAATTTGACAATGATGCAATGGGGGCCGGCGTGAATGGCGATTACCCATCTGCAGGACATATAAAGTCTTCTTTTGAACCTTCCATCCCAGACGTGATCCAGAAAATGATCCCAGACTGCGCTATTTTGGAGGGAAGGCATGTTTTTGGAGAGAGGTGGAAGGAGATGGACCAAACCCATTTACGTACATGCTTTGGGGTTCCTGTCCTCGCTGGCGTTTTCAGATCTAATGTGGAATCCACAGAAACCCTTTGGGGTGTAGAAACTGGCAGAGACATTTTCCGAGCAACCCTGTCTTTGGAAAACTTCCACATTATTTCTAGGATTATCCGCTGTGATAAGAGAGAGACCAGACCAGCTCGGATGCAGGGAGACAAGCAGTCAGGTCAGTGCGGGACAAGTGGGTGGACCGCCTTCCCTTGGTTTATAACCCTGGGCTCAACGTTATTGTTGATGAGCAGTTTATGCCATTTAGGAGCTGCTGCCCCTTCAGCCAGTACGTGCCATCTAAACCTGCAAGGTATGGAATCTAGATCTGGGCTGCCTGTGATGCTGCTTCATATGCGTGGAGCTTGCACAGGACTCCAGACTAATTTTTTTTGGGGGGGTCCCCCTTTTCCTCCCCAATTACCCCACTCTTCCGAGCCGTCCTGGTTGCTGCTGCACCCCCTCTGCCGATCTGGGCTGCAGACTACCACGTCTCCTCTGATACATGTGGAGTCACCAGCCGCTTCTTTTCACCTGACAGTGAGGAGTTTCACCAGGGGCACATAACGCGTGGGAGGATCACATTATTTCCCCCAGTTCCCCTCCCCCTGCCCCGACCGACCAGAGGAGGCGCTAGCGCAGCGACCAGGACACATACCCACATCCGGCTTCCCACCCGCAGACACAGCCAATTGTGTCTGTAGGGACGCCCGACCAAGCCGGAGGTGACACGGGGACTCGAACCGTCGATCCCCCGTGTCGGTAGGCAACGGAATCGACTGCCACGCCACCCGGACGTCCCCAGAGTAGTGTTTTTCAACACCGTCGCAAAAAATCATTTGAACAGTCCCAACGTTGGTGTAAACCATCCCAAATTCTAAATGTGTATCTATGGTGACTCAATTGATTAGGAAGTAAATGATTGTATTTTTATTTGAATAATTGCTTTGATTAAAAGAAAATCTTGACGTTAGTAGCTTTAATTATGTATTTTAAGCTGCTTAGAATTACTGTTAGGAAGCTGAACAGGTGATAATTTCCCCTCTAACGTCTGTTTTATATCGCTGTAATATTCCATCCATCCATTATCCAAACTGCTTATCCTGCTCTCGGGCATGCTGGAGCCTATCCCAGCAGTTATTGGGCGGCAGGCGGGGAGACACCCTGGACAGGCTGCCAGTCCATCACTGGGCCAACACACACACATTCACACCTAGGGACAGTTTAGTACAGCTGAGTCACTTGACCTACATGTCTTTGGACTGTGGGAGGAAACCGGAGCCCCCGGAGGAAACCCAACACAGACACGGGGAGAACATGCAAACTCCACACAGAGGACGACCCCCCAGTTTGCCCCACCTGCCCCACCGTGCCGCCCAATCACCAGTAACATCAACGAATGTCTCCTTCAAACAGCTGTGTATTCACGTTTCAAGTAGTTGCCTTACCTAGCTCTGGTCGCGAGGTGCAGCTGAATCGAGACTAGAGAGGGCCACGTCCTGAAACTTTCTACAGAGTCTGTCACTACAGTAGAAGAAGCCAAGACTTCAGGCAGCTGCTGGCCAGCTGCAGCTACAGTGGACGGACCAATGTGGCGAGTGGCAGTGACATCTGTGCCGACAGTCACAGGACAGGCCAGTAATGCTTCAGATTTGATGAGAAAACGATGTGACTCAGTGAGACTTTCAGATCCCGTCTGGTAAAACCAGACGGGATAGCCTTCGTTGCCCTTACTCATCGATGAGCCTTGGGCGCCCAACTCCCCATCACCCGCTTTGTGGTTTGTCCCTCTTCGGGACCGCTGGTGGTAGGTGCTCACCGCTGTGACCTGGAGCACCCCACAAGCCTTGCTGCCTCCAGAGATGCCCCGACACTGCCTGGCCGTAATCATTAGGCCCTCGTCAAAGCCAGCCAGGTCTTCGCTCCCGCCCATTTCTGCTGCATCCAACACGGTGACCACCAGAACTGCTGGTTCTCTTACCGTCTAATCTGCCCTGGCCGTGACACGTGCCCTTGAAAGAGCCTTGGTGTGTATGTGTGTATGTGTGTGTGTGTGTGTGTGTGTATGTGTGTGTGTGTGTGTGTGTGCACATACGACATCCTGCTGGCATTTAGATGGGGGTGTCATCCAGTCTGTCGAGTTCTTCTTTTTATTCATCGGAATCTTTTAAATCCTCTTTCGCTCCTGCCAGTTTCATTGTCTTTTCTCACCTTCTCCCTGTTTCTTCATCCCCCGTCGCCTCCTTAGCTCTCCTTCTAACACACTGTCTCACTCTTCCTCTTATTATCTCCCTTGTCTGCTGGTCAAAAAAAAAGAAGAAGAAAAATCTCCCCCCCCCCCCCCCCGAGTTCTGATTTCATCATCTCTAGCGCATCATTGTTGTGGTTTAGCGAATGAAATAGCCGAGGCCAAAGTACACGAGTTTGTAAGATAAGAGCAGTAATGTGTTTTGTAATACGCGCCGTCTCCCGCCTCCGTCTCGACCAAGTTTGACCTTCTTCCTGGTGTCCGTGTCTCACTCCCTCTCTTCTTCTTTTCCTTTTTTGGTTCTCTCCACAATTCACTTATCCAAACCTTCTTACTGGTTTTCCTCTGGTCCCCGTTTCCCTATTTCCCCCCTCTCAGTATTCTAGAACACTATGTCCAGGACCAGATACCTGGAGCCAAGGTTGTCATGGAGACCATTGGTCCTCATCGCCACGGCGCTGGGCTGGAGCAGGAAGACTATTCCAAGTCGGATCTGATGGTTTACGCTATCGACCCGCTCACCAACCGAGCGATATCTCGACAAGAACTCTACAAGTAAGTACTGTGCCTGGGGAAGATCTGGTCTTCTGGAGAAGGTGTCTGTGTGCTTGTCGGGCCCGAGATGAGAAAGGGTTAGCCGTGCTTATATTGACTTTGGGTTATTTTAAGAGTTTTGTAAACAAATGAATGCAATGGAGTCAATCTAGAATGTGTGTGAGTGAGTGAGAAGTGTCTCACTCCCTTTTTTTTTTTTTTGGAGGCCAGTGAAAACTCCCACCAGTGAGCATCAAGCTGCAGTAAACTTCTTTGTTGAACTTTCATTTCCAAATATACACAACAAAACTGACACCTCAGTCATGCCCACAGCACCCCTTGCCTAGAGACAGAGAGAGAGAGAGAGAGAGAGAGAGAGAGAGAGAGAGAGAGAGAGAGAGAGAGAGAGAGAGAGAGAGAGAGAGAGAGAGTGTGTGTGTGTGTGTGTGTGTGTGTGTGTGTGTGTGTGTGTGTGTGTGTGTGTGTTGTGCAACTGCCAAGTGGATGGAGTTCCTTTATAGTCAACAGTGAGGAGGTTTATCAGAGCCTGCTTTTTCTAACATGTCCAATGTGGTGAGGCTTCGACTGGAAGGGGAGGGACTTCCTGTCAGCAGAAAACCTGTTATGTGGTTTGTTTGATTCATTAGGTTGCTGAAGACTGTCAAGTGTTTCGCCATTTATTGTCTCTCTCTCTCTCACACACACACACACACACACACACACATCGATATCTCAGAGAGCTGTTGGCTCCTTGTTGATATTGATGATGGCCTTGTTTCCATTGAGTATTGTTGTGGTCGAGGTGCATGATCTAGTGTCAGAAAGGGCGTGACACCGTTGCACTTCCTGTCCCCAGATTCCTCGATGGTAAACTGCTAGACATAAACAAGGAGTTTCAGCCCTACCTCCCTCCCGGTGGACGTATACTGGAGATCCGAACCCCTGACGTGGTGACCAGCGTGAAGAGGGCTGTGCAGACTGTGGGCTACACCGAGGGGGCGCTGCTGGCCCTGGCAGTTATCATCATCATCTGCTGCGTTCCCGCCATACTGATCGTCATCATCACTTACAGACAGTAAGTATGGCATTATCATGAGCTACTTTGTATATCCTAGCAGTTTTGGTTGACACGGTCACCCGGAGCAAATGCAAGGATGCTCGCTGCCTCCAAGACAGTTTGACAGGGCTAGTTCACTGTTGTGAGGATTAAACTTGTGACCTATTCCTCATGAGAAGCCAGCCAACCTGAGAGGAAGGCAGCGCTACACAGTCAGAGAGAAACAGCTTAAACCGTTTCCATAATGATTTGACACTCACTGATGGTACATCCAGAGAGACTTTCAGAGGGACAGCATGAGAGAACGTTTGGTTCCAGGACCTCCAGCGGATAAAAGCTGCAGCAGCATGACAGGTCATCAGCGCCATGCCCCCGTGTCTGTAGACAGCCTGTGTTGCAGAGAAAAGGTGGAATGCAAATGGAAGACAGCAAGGGCTTTAAAGTTTAAGGGATTTCCTTTATTCTCACAGATTCGTGGGCTTTACTTGTAGTCCGTGAGCTTATCCAAATACCGAGTTGAACACATGCATACATATACAGTGCATCCGGGAAGTATTCACACCCCTTCACTTTCCCCACATGTTGTTATGTTACAGCCTTATTCCAAAATGGATTAAATTCCCTTTTTTCCTCATCAATCTACACACAATACCCCATAATGACAAAGTGAAAAAGGTTTTGTAGAATTTTTTGCAAATTTATTAAAAATAAAAAACTGAAATATTGCATGTACATAAGTATTCACACCCTTTGCTATGACACTCAAAATTGAGCTCAGGTTCATCCTGTTCTCACTGATCATCCTTGAGATGTTTCTACATCTTGATTGGAGTCCACCTGTAGTAAATTCAATTGATTGGACATGATTTGGAAAGGCACACACCTGTCTATATAAGGTCCCACTGTTGACAATGCATGTCAGAGCAGAAACCAAGCCATGAAGTCAAAGGAATTGTCTGTGGACCTCCGAGACAGGATTGTATTGAGGCACAGATCTGCGGAATGGTACAAAAATATTTCTACAAAACCTTTTTCACTTTGTCATTATGGGGTATTGTGTGTAGATTGAAAAGGAAAAAAAGAGGAATTTAATCCATTTTGGAATAAGGCTGTACCATAACAAAATGTGGGGAAAGTGAAGGGGTGTGAATACTTTCCGGATGCACTGTACATACATGCAGCTGGTGGGTCCTCTCATATCCTGTAAGGAAAACATTTTAGGCAAATTAGCTTATCCTGCTATCAGGGTCGCGGGGATGCTGGAGCCTATCCCAGCATCCCTGAGACCCTGATAGCAGGATAAGCGGTTTGGATAATGGATGGATGCCAAGTGTAGAAATCAAGAGGGGGATTCAAATTCAAATTGTAATATCTGATTTTACCACTTGAAGCATTTTGTTTTTGGAGCCGAGGAACATTGCTCTCCCGCTGACGCTGCCAGTAAATGAAAAGACGTCCATAGATGAGCAGGAACATCTTTCACCATCAGAGACACACGTTAAGGTTAAGCGGCACAGGAAGAAAAGACATCGTTAAAATGCTTTTTTTACTGGGTTTAAAGGCTGACGGCAGAGCGGGAGACAGACGGTTGACGGGGACAGCTTGGAGAAACCTGCAGACAGATGAAGTCGGCGACGCCAATAAATAAGAACAAGCGGCGGCAAATGTAGATAAATAGGCGTGCAGACGGATGAACCTGACAGAGAGTCTGTCCCACGGGACGTCCTTAAATGCCATTTTAACATTTAACGCCTACGATCCCAATTTCTTCTCTCCGTGAGTCAGCCTGGGCAGCACGTCCCGCGGTGCCCAGGCTGTTTGTTTAGCTCGGCACCGGAAAGCCCATTCATTTCAAACTGTCTCTGTCTCACTCTACACACACTTAAAGGGCCGCAGTCCATTTTGCAGAAAACGTCTCGTACCGTTGAGAGGAGAGGAAAGTACTGACCCACTGACCTTGGTTAGAGGTCAGGGCAGAGGAAATGAAAAGGGAAACAATAGAAGTAAAGCAAAAGAGAGGGGAGGGGAAGAGAGGGAAGGGGCGGGGGAGGAACCAGTGGGTGATCGGCGTACAGGGGCGAGGACAGGAGACAAGTGAGTTCAGTGAGTATGATGATCATGTGTTAATCTTTGTCTCTACTTTGTCTTAGCGTGCAGTTAAGGGGACAGAACAATGATCCCTCACCAGAGTTTGCATTGCGTCACAATGAAGAAGTCAGTTTAACAAGCTGACTTCCTAGATGCTGCAGTATAATTCAGATAAATGGCCCCTCTCTCTCTCTCTCTCTCTCTGTTTGTCTCTGTCTTTCTCTCTCTCTCTCTCTCTGTTTGTCTCTGTCTTTCTCTCTCTCTCTCTCTCTCTCTCTCTCTCGCCGATCTCCGCACGACCAACAGGTTCAAAGAGTGAGTATTAATTCATGTTCTCCTGTTGAAAATATTTGCATGGACATTACTCTCTTTTTGTATTACCACGCCACAAAACAATGAATGAGCTCGAGGTGGACGAAGACAGCTCAACATAAATCGGGTTTGAATGGCTCACAACACTCTCAGTCTCACTGGCGGACTCAAGGACATACTCACAGAGATACGTAGGTTCTACTGGGCACATTGGGAACGCCGCTCTTCGTGGCGTCCGGGTAGCGTAGCGGTCCATTCCGTTGCCTACCGACACGGGGATCTTCGATGTGGACATGTGTCCTGGTCGCTGCACTAGCGCCTCCTCTGGTTGGTTGGGGAGCCTGTTCGGGGGGAATAGCGTGATCCTCCCACGCGCTACGTCCCCCTGGTGAAACTCCTCACTGTCAGGTGAAAAGAAGCGGCTGGCGACTCCACATGTATGGGAGGAGACGTGGTAGTCTGCAGCCCTCCCCTGGATCGGCAGAGGGGCTGGAGCAGCGACTGGGACGGGTCTAAAGAGTGGGGTAATTGGCCGGATACAATTGAGGAGAAAAACTGGGGGGGGGTGGAAATGCTGCTCTTAAAAAGGCCACTTTACTGCATTTTGTTTTCATTTTTAAGACAAGCCTGATAAATCATACAACATCCGTGTGTCTTGTGTGTGCGATTGTGCAGGCGCCAGGCAGAGTGTGCCAAAACAGCCCGTATACAGATGGCTCTACCAACGGCTAAACCCGGAGGAGGTGCTGCCAACAACCTGTATGAGGAGCTGGGGGACAACGTCATGTAAGTGGAACATTTGTTAGTCACACTGGTCCAACACAGAACCGCGAGTTCTGCTTGAGCCAGCTATTCCCTATGCAGACAGCCTGCTGCCGTACACCGTGAAGAGCGGTTAGCTGCTAACGACAGCTGTTTCCCACCAGAAGGCAGTGTCATGTATTTCCAGGATGAAGTTTGCACTTTATTCCGATCTTTATTGTGATCCAATAGTTCTTGCCATAAAGCATGATGTGTCCAAGCCCTCTGGGGAAGCTGCTAGCATAGCTACTAGCTACAGTTTACACAGGCTAGGTGGCCAAAATATCTGTTAATTCATGTATTTTTACACTGCTGTGCTCTCTGCTGTGCTGTGAGCAGTTGTCCATCCTAAACATAGGAACTTGTTGTCGGGAATCTTATTCAAAAGAGATAGTATCGCGTGTACTTATACATACCCGTCCATAGGGTTAGGGGTTGTGTGAGGAAGGGCCTCCAAATCAGCATGCAGATTGACAAGACCATACCGGATCGGACGAGGCCCACATTAACAACGGTCGGCCTCGGTGCTGTGCCCTCACAGGGGTCCTGATGGAAACTGTAAAATCTGCTGTGGCGAAAAGCTGAAAGACGAAGAAGTATTGTTTTATGATGTTTGCTGGTAGGGACCTGGGCCATCCTTTACACAGCGTTACTGAACCTTTTTCTGCCCCACTAGCGTTGTTGTTCCAGATCCCCAGAACACACTCGCTTCTTCAGAGGATGACAGAGCATGCATGCAGCACTGTTTGGAAGAACAAGTAGAGTTGAGGTATTGAGGTAATGGAGTGGAGATTGTCTTTGCTTTGACTGAGCAGACAAACTACCTACAGACACTACCTGAGTCTGTAGGGGCAAGGCGGTCTTTGGCTCCATTTACACCGCCTGGTACAAGTGACACAATTCCTTTTTTTTTCTTGGCTCACATGTGGCACAGATCGATTATCTGTTATGATCGTGTCACCAGGAAAAAAACCACATGGAATCTGATATTCCCAGATCTGATTTTGACCACATATGTATACATGGAAGTGAATCAGATAGGAAGCTGATATCTACCAATGTGACTCTCATGTAACCACACGGATCGGCTTTTTCCACGTCATCGTGAATCGCACAGCGGTACGGTGGTGCAGTGGTTAGTGCAGTCGCCTCACAGCAAGAAGGTCCTGGGTTCGAGCCCCGGGGTAGTCCAACCTCGGAGGTCGTCCCGGGTCGTCCTCTGTGTGGAGTTTGCATGTTCTCCCCGTGTCTGCGTGGGTTTCCTCCCACAGTCCAAAGACACGTAGGTCAAGTGAATCAGCCGTACTAAATTGCCCCTAGGTGTGAATGTGTGTGTGTGTGTGTGTGTGTGTGTGTGTCGGCCTTGTGATGGCCTGGCAGCCTGTCCAGGTTGTCTCCCCGCCTACCGCCCAATGACTGCTGGGATAGGCTCCAGCAACCCCGCCATCCTGAGAGCAGGATAAGCAGTTAGGATAATGGATGGATGGATGAATGGATGGATGGATGAATGTGAATCACACTTCATTCAAAAGGTGACACTCCCACACCCTTTTCACATTTTAGATGACGTGGTATACACTTGTGGTTGTTTATGTCCACATCTTTGACCGAACTCTCATGTAGACCAACACATGCGGATTGAAAACCAGAGTTCTGGTGTAAACACAGGAGTCAGACATGGATGACTTTTAAAAGTAGACGTAAACAGGCAGTCAAAAGAAGTGGATATAGGCAAAACATATCTGGAAAAGGGGCAACAAGAGCTGAGATGTAAACATACACACAGATAGCACACCTTTAATCTCGCCCACGATTTAACTCTGAGTCCTGACTGAGAAATTCACTATTTTAAGTGATGCTTCCCACATCCTGTCCTATTGCACTGACCACACACTATGGTTAACCTCTCACCAGTCATTCTTTGCAGCTCCCTCTTTACTTTATGTAACAGTTATTCATTCATCAGGGGCTGACACTCTTGTGAAAAGAACACACTCTTGGATAAAATATGCCAAGGCACATAACCCCACATCAAACTGTCACCTGGAGAAAGCTCTGATTGCAAAGTGATATTTGCATCGACCGTAGGTTAAACCCTGTTATTCCAGCCCTTGGTATTGTATGCACAAAGTTCAGGGGCATTAAGTTTCTCCCTGGTCATCATCCTAGCCGTAATGCAAACTCATGTCCTCATTTGACTCCACAGAGTATAAAGGACAGCAATCCACCCACAGCAAAATATTCTCCCAAGCGCAGTCCTTCAAGTGTTCTTCAGATTTTCAGCGTCTCTAATGGGGAATATTTTAGGTCACAGAAAGCCAAACACTGCAACTCATAATACCGTGTGTGTGTGTGTGTGTGTGTGTGTGTGTGTGTGTGTGTGTGTGTGTGTGTGTGTGTGTGTGTGTGTGTGTGTGTGTGTGTGTGTGTGTGTGCGCACCATCATAAAGCCTGCCTGCGGATGTGGACACAGCTTTACGCAACAACTGCCACTATAACAGAGACCATTGAGCTTGTATATGCCACTGTGACCGTAATCCTGGAGATGCTTGGGTACATAATTAAGAACACAGGTCTTCCATGGAAGAGAAGGCTGGAAACCAAGCTCAAAGCAGCACGTTGAGATGTCAGCCAGTTAACAGAGAAGCAGAAAGGTGTGATGAAAGACAGGCCCTGGCTGAAGAAGTACAGCAAGCTGTCCATAAGTGAGGCCCTGGAAACTGCCAAACAAAGGCTCACAGCTCTGGCTGCCAGGCTGAAGAGATGCACTAGAAAAGTAGAAGCCAAAAAGTAAATGACCTGTTCCTCAAAGAACTGTCTAAAGTGGACTCCCAGCTGCAGAGTAACAAGGGAAAAACATCAGACCCACCCAGAGACTTAGCGATACTGGAAGGTTATATGGGACAAGGAGATATCACACAACACTTATCCCCAGTGGCTGGTAGACCTAAGAGCAGACCACAGCAATATCCCAGAACAAGAACCAGTTATCATTACAGTGGCCACCATCCAAGGACGAGTCTCAAGCATGAAGAGATGGACTGCACCAGGCCCTGACATGATTCACACCTACTGGTTGAAGAAGCTAACAGGCCACCATGAACACCTGGCAACACAGATGAACCAGCTGCTAACATCAGGGTCTCACCCTGACTGGCTAACACAGGGGGAGAACAATACTGATCATGAAGGTCCCCCACAAGGGTATAATACCTTCAAACTACCAGCCGATAGCCTGCCTCTCAAAAACATGGAAGATCCTGTCAGGCATCATAGCAGCTAAGCTGAATGGGCGCAAGAGTCAATACATGAGCGAAACTCAGAAGGGAATTGAGAACAACACCAGAGGGTCAAAACATCAGCTACCAGTTGATAGCACAGTCACCCAAGACTAAGACCAGGCAGACTATCCTGAGCACATCCTGAATTGACTATAAGAAAGTCTACGGCTCAATGCCCCACACCTGATTACTGGAGTGCTTGGCACTATACAAAGCCAACAGGATACTAATAGCCTTCAGCAAGAACTCAATGCAGCAGTGAAAAAACCCCCAACCCTACAGGCCAACTCAAAGACAATCACACAAGTAACCACCAAATGTAGCATATACCAAGGTGAAGCACTATTCCTGCTACTGTTCTGCATAGGCCTGAACCCCCTCAGTCAGATCATCACAAAGAGTGGATATGGATACAGGTTCAGAGGTGGAGTTACCATCAGCCACCTCCTATACATGGATGACATCAAACTGTATGCCAGAAATGAGCGAGACATTGACTCGCTGATCCACCTCACCAAGATCTACAGCAATGACATCAGGATGTCATTCGGACTAGACAAATGCGGCCGAATTGTGGCAAAAAGAGGAAAGGTGGTGAGCACTGAAGGGGTTGAATTACCAGATGGACAGTTACAAGTACCTGGCTATTCCACAGGCAAATTGAAACCACAGGGAGGCAGCAAGGAGGTCAGCTACAGCCAAATACCTCCAGAGAGTGAAGCAGGTCCTGAGGAGCCCAGCTCAATGGGAAGAATAAGATCTAAGCCATCAACACATACTAGTCCTCAGATACCCAGCTGGAATAATAAGCTGGTCAAAGGAGGAGATAAAGGCCACATATATCAGGATACAGAAACTCATCACAATGCACCAAGGGTTCCACCCGATGTCCAGCAGCCTGAGACCCTATGATAAGCGAAAAGATTGGGGTCAAGGGTTAATGAGTGTCAGAACCACTATCCAGGATGAAACAAGAAACATCCATGAGTACATCAGAAAGAGGACCCCCGGGATGAACAGCTGAGTGAGTACCTCAGGCAGCAGAAGACAGAGAGTGGGGAGAAAGAAGAAGAGGGGGTATCATGGAAGATCAAGCCCCTCTATGGGACGTACCATCAACAGATAGAAGACGTAGTTGATATCGAGAAATCCTACCAGTGGCTAGAAAAGGCTGGTCTGAAGGACAACACAGAGGCTCTGATCATAGCAGCATAATAACAGGCACTTAGGACCAGATCGGTTGAGGCAGGGGTCTACCACACCAGACAAGACCCAAGATAAAGGCTGTGCAAAGACGCCCCTGAGACAGTCCAGCACTTAGTAGCAGGGTGTAAGGTGCTAGCTGGGAAAGTGTACACTGAAATGCAAAACCAAGTGGCTGGGATAGTATACAGGAACATCTGTACTGAATACAGACTGGAAGTGCCCCAGTCCAAATGGGAGACACCATCAAAGTTGGTTGAGAATGACAGAGCTAAGATCCTGTGGGACTTCAAGTTCCAGACTGACAAGCAGGTGCTGGCTAACCAACCAGACGTTGTGGTGGTCAGTAAGGAACAGAAGACAGCAGTAGTGATCGATGTAGCACCCCCGAGCGATGGCAACATCAGGAAGAAAGAGCACGAGAAGCCAGAGAAATACCAAGGGCAGAAGGAAGAACTAGATTGGATGTGGAAGGTGAAATCCACAGTAGTCCCAGTGGTGATAGGAGCACTAGGGGCTGTGACCCCCAAACTGAGAGAGTGGCTACAGCAGATTCCAGGAACAACGTCTGAGGTCTCTGTTGAGAAGAGTGTGGTGTGTGTGCGAGAGAGAGACAGACTGCATGTCTTTAATGAAGGGGTACTTATTTTGCTGCTATTCAACAATAAAGAACAGCGCTTGGAATAATTAGTCTGTGTATTTAGTAGTCTAGACCCAGACACTGTCAGGCTAATATACAACAGGCCAGGCCTTGCAATCAGTGTATTATGCTGGGCAAACAGCCCAAATATGAAATAATGCAACACTGCTGACTTTGCTGTAGCTGAGCCTAAATTTGGAGGTTTGCAGGTCAGGTTCGGGTAGTTAATTAACGTATATTTTAGCGGTGTGAATTGGCTGTCATAACAGGTCTGGTGGGTGCGGGTAATAAGAAACCTTGACTACTCGTTACTGTACCTTCACATAAATGCAACTTATACACCGAAACAACTTATTTGTTGCTTTCCTGGAAACGAATTTTTTTGCTGAGTACGACTTGTGGTCCGGGAAATATGGTACATCACGGTTTTTTCTGTCTGTCCCTGGATATGTGTCCCCACTCTATTAAGATGAGGACAATTCATATGCACTATCTGTGTGTGTGTGGTCTTTTGCATATCAGTGTCCGTTCCGTGCGTGTGTGCACATGCTGTTTGCATCCACAGAAATGTGTGAGTGCACAATTGATCCTAGAGTCACCCTCTGAAAAATGGATGTGGAAATGAACTTGGATATGAGATCACTGAAATAAATGCAGCCGCTAATTGATAAAGACCACCATGGGTGATAATTAATTCTATTGATAAGCTGCTGAGGGGGTTTAATGGTTGTTCTATGGTTGGACGCAAGGTGCATTTCTGTGTGTGTGGGGGGGGGGTACTTGAATGTGTTTATTCCATAGAGCTACAATATTTTAGGATCTAAATATCCCATAAAGAATACCAAACCCAGAAAGGTACAAAAGTTTGCACATTAGTAATTGCTCACAGCACTGATTTTTTAAAAAGGGTCCTTTTTATTTCCATTAGTGACCTTTAGTGTGTCTCCTGATGGCTTGTGTGTTAATGTTCCTTCATGGGGACAAGAGGGTCCAGGTGCCTCATGTATAATAAACGTAACGTCATGGTCATGAACGTGAACGTAAAGGGTCGGACCCTTTAGTCGACTGGTTAACGTAGTCGCCCGTGGTGCGAGAGCCCCGGGTTCGCCTCCCGGCTGCGGCGGTTCCCGGCTGCCCCCTGAACTCGCTACATTGGTGTGAGAAGTGGGACGGTGACGCCGTGAGGCCATCGGAAGCGCGTGCGCCCAGAGGCGTGAGGGAGCTGGTACGCTGAAACGTGGGGACGCGTTTCCCGAAGGAGGGGGGTAGTGTAACCACTACGGATGACTAGACTCGCTAGCCCTTGGCTAACGGGTCGGACCCTTTAGTTGACCGGTTAACGTAGTCGCCCGTGGTGCGGGAGACCCAGGGTCGCGTCCTGGCTGCGGCAGTTCCCGGCTGCCCCCCCAAATTCGAAGAGTGCAGGATTTGAAAGTCAAAGTTTAGGACTTTGGACTCGACTCGGGGCTTGGGTGCCAAGACGTCAGACCTACTTGTGACTCTGGAATACAAATGGCTTTGTTCCACCTCTGCTCCTTCCCACACAGATGTAGGGCTCATAAAAAGTTAATTTGACATGAGAATGCACTTACCTGCCATCCGAACTCTGACCCGTGCACACCGCATTTTGGAGACTCTACTTTGGCAAAGTAGTGAGAAGAAAAAGTATATTATTCTGAGGGGCTTCCTGCCTAAATCGATGTCACTCTTTCTCTCGGGATTCACAGCTTTCTCTTAAGTTTTGTTCTCCAGCATGGCATCCACGAGGACATGGCCTGACTGAACCACTGTATTGCCAGTGGGGGGCGCCTATGATCAGAATCAGGAACACTTTATTTGTTGTTTCATTTCATGCACTTACACACATGAAGTGAAACGAAACATGGTTCCCCCCAGCCCACAGCAGTGCAACACAAACATGGTTCCCCCCAACCCACAGCAGTGCAACACAAACATGGTTCCCCCCAGCCCACAGCAGTGCAACACAAACATGGTTCCCCCAGCCCACAGCAGTGCAACACAAACATGGTTCCCCCCAGCCCACAGCAGTCCAACACAAACATGGTTTCCCCCAGCCCACAGCAGTGCAACACAAACATGGTTCCCCCCAGCCCACAGCAATGCAACACAAACATGGTTCCCCCAGCCCACAGCAGTGCAACACAAACATGGTTCCCCCCAGCCCACAGCAGTCCAACACAAACATGGTTCCCCCAGCCCACAGCAGTGCAACATAAAGACAAATACACATCCAGAAACTACAAGAACACACATATCCAAACTAAACAAAAAAAAATCCCTGTCCAGGAGAACGAACGCCAGCCAGGATGACTGTCAGAACTGCCGGTCTGCATGGGCGCGGCGTGGCTCAGGTGGTATATGGGGCCGTCCAGTGATCAGAAGGTCGCTGGTTCGATCCCCGGCTCTTACAGAGAGCGTGTCAAAGTATCCTTGAGCAAAACACTGAACCCCTAACTGCTCCTGATGAGCAGGGTGGCACCTTGCATTGCAGCCTCCTCTATCAGTGTGTGAATGGGTGGATGTGAATGGGTGGATGTGAGGCAGACGCTATAAAGCACTCTGAGTGGTCGGTAGACTAGAAAAGTGCAGTATAAATGCAATGATGAACTTAAGTTTTCCATCTATCGCCTATCTCTTTAATGTAAAAAAAGTGAGATAAAATTCCACTTCCGGTGTGGGAAGATGGCTGCGCAAATCCACGTTTACAGCGGCCTCACCCAGTACCATCCACGCAGTGTCTTTGTCCACCTCTGTCGTAAGTTTTTGTCTTCGTTTGATGGCCGGGATAGCTGGCGCTGGGTCAGCTGGGAGAGCGGGGCAGACTAAGCTAACTGCTAACCCAGGGGTTCCCAATAGGCGGCCCGCGGGCCACGTCCGGCCCGTGACGGGTGGATTTATGGTCCGCGAGAATTTTTGGAGAAATGCCAGAAGGACGATTTTTTTTTTATTTCCCTACCAAAAAAAAAAACAATAATAATAATTTCTCAGTAAAAGTAAGACTAGTAATATATCGAAAAATAGATGAAAAATCTCTGTTTAAATTATAATACCTGCAACGTATCGACCCCAAAACAAACTTGACAAACAACATGCTGCTGGAGGTTGAGTGGCCCGTGGTTTTAAAAGTGGCCCTAAAAGTGGCCCGCCATGAAAAGTAATTGGGGACCCCTGGCGCTAACCCATGTAGACCGGCGGTTCTGAAAGTCATCCTGGCTGGCGTTCGTTCCCTTAGACAGTGATTTTTATTTATTTATTTATTTGCATTTTTAATCAAATTGAGACAAAGTAACACACAGTATGCACATGCACTGTACTTCTTCTTCTCTGACGGGTGGAGAGCAACAAGAGCGTGGCAGTAACTCGGGCCTTCATTCCAGTAAGACCAGGGGTATTTAGACTTGGGAGTGAATGAGGATTGACCATAGTGAGGTGATGTATTGCTGCTGTGCATTTGTGCTCAGCCAATCTTCACTGTACCCATGAAGGTCTGCGAAACAACACACTTGACAAATACCACTGGCCCTCACAAAATTAACCAATTTCCCGCCACTGTTCCAGTCCCTCCTCTCAATGCACCAATCTTTCCGCCGTACAAGCTCGTTTCTTTAAAGGTCATAACGTCATGCTGTGTTGTTGCTTCATCACTCTTCTTTCCCCGTTCTTGTCGTGACTCATCTGTTTCATCTGTCCATCTTCTTTTGTTCTCGTTCATCCGTCCTACCTCCCATGACCGACAGAGCCAAGTGAGTACACTCCTACACTGCTCCGGAGCAGCGAGCTGATAGAGTCCGTAGTTTTTCTGTAGTTTTGTCTTTGTGTCTGTGTGTGTCAAAACCTACCTTTTTATTATTATTATTATAGAAAGTGCGCTGTGGGGGCGTCCGGGTAGCGTAGCGGTCTATTCCGTTGCCTACCAACACGGGGATCGCCGGTTCGAATCCCCATGTTACCTCCGGCTTGGTCGGGCGTCCCTGCAGACACAATTGGCCGTGTCTGCGGGTGGGAAGCCGGATGTGGGTGTGTGTCCTGGTCGCTGCACTAGCGCCTCCTCTGGTCGGTCGGGGCACCTGTTTGGGGGGGAATAGCGTGATCCTCCCACGTGCTACGTCCCCCTGGTGAAACTCCTCACTGTCAGGTGAAAAGAAGTGGCTGGTGACTTCACACGTATGGGAGGAGGCATGTGGTAGTCTGCAGCCCTCCCCGGATCAGCAGAGGAGGTGGAGCAGCGACCAGGGTAGCTCGGAAACGTGGGGTAATTGGCCGGGTACAACTGGGGAGAAAAGGGGGAGGGGGGGGAAACAAAAGAAAAGCCCTGTGTTTGTATTAGTTCCCCTGCTTGTAGGTCCCACAGCAATGCTTTGTTACTAGAGTGTGGTTGTGCCGTTGGTGGAGCGCTAAAAACAAGGTCATGATGCACAGGCAACTTTTTGAGGCGATGGAGAGGGTCAGTATTTACTTCAACAACAACAACACGTATGTAGGGATAAAGTTGACGACAGGAAAATAATGTTACAATGCAGACAGCAGTTGTAATACTGCTTATAATGTGCAGCACCAGTACTGTAGAAACTGGCTGTTAAAGTGCAAATTTCCAATCGCTGCAAGCAGTTGTCATAATTGCATTTGCCAAGAAATACCTCATAATGTCAAAGAAATCAACAGGATTTGTTGGCATAGTTATCCGGCTGCAGCTCAGAAAGTTGCTCATCTTTTTTTTGGATTTTGCTCAAGAAGAAAGTGTTTATCGCTGCATTTCAATAGTTGTCCCTTTTAGCGTGCCCATTTAGTCACATTCACTTGTCTAGTACTGTCCTTCTCGTGCCAATGTTGTCCATCACTCAATCTGTTCCCTTTCTTGCAATAACTGGTCAAAGATTGGTTCCTATTTCCTCATGTTAAATCACTTTTCTCCCATGTTTTCTCATTCCTGTCCTAATGTCACTTCTTTTCTCTGTTTTTCCATTATATTAATCAGCTCTACAACAGATCTTCTCTGTTTTTCCGTTATATTAATCAGCTCTACAACAGATCTTCTCTGTTTTTCTTCCTTTTGCCTACTACTTCTCAAACGTTCCCCAATCTGACCTTCCTCTTGTCGCTCCTTGTTCCATTACAAAATTTTACACCCATGCCAGTAAGGCAAAGATCCTCTTATATCGCTTTCATTTAAATCCCATCTATTTTCGAGCTCCCCCTTTCAATTCAGCTCTTTCTCATGTCTGTGACTTTGTAATTCTATCCAACAAATTGGTCCTGTTTGGCCTAATTGTTTTATCTTTGTTCCTCACAGTCCCTCCCATTGATTTCATCTCTCTTTTTCGTTTTATCCCTCCGTTTCTGCACCAGTCGGGCAAGCGTGGGCGGTGCTGGTAATGGGGGTAGCCCGGATGAAAACGACCGTCAGCGCCTCCTCTCAGATTTTGCCACTCGGGCCATTGCGGCCCATCGCCAGTGTACTGCAAATGGAGGCGTGCTCAACAATTTGCCCAAGTCTGAGTCCAACATTACTTTCCTTTCGGACGAAAACCCCCTAACGACCAAAAATCCAATTTACCATGAGGACGGGACTTTGAGTAGTCCCGAGACACTCGGACGAAGCCAGAGGAGAAGGGACCTGCTTGGGAATTTCTCGCCGTCAAGGAAAGGCCTTCGACACGCTTGGTTAAGACTCAGTTTCCCAAGAGGTGATGGGGGACTTGGTGGGTACAGTGGAAGTGACAGTGGATGGGGGTCTGGGTGTGGACACAGCTGGACACTCCCATCAAGACTACATCGCAGGGAGATGTACGACACTCTAAAGCGTCAGGTGGTTATGGATCCTGTCCAATGGGAGCTGGAGCTTCTGAAGGCAGAGTTCAGAGATATCAAAGATGCGGGGCTGGATTCGGGATTTCAGCATGGTTTGGACTCAGACCTGATTGTGAGCCCGAACCTTGAACCGAAGTTGACGGTCAAAGAACAGGCCAGGCAGTTTGAGCAGCAAGCCCTCCAGGAAATGAGACAGAGGCAAAGCAGAGACTCCAGAGGCTCTCTGTCCCCAGATTATTTGCTCTCTGTCTACCCCGAGTCCCCTCAGCATCAGAGACGCAGTTCAACCCAACATGTCACAACATCCAGGGCTAAGGAGGACCCTCCATGTATTATCATCACCCAAAGTGATGGGGGGACACCCCCACCAAGTCACAAGCCAACTCCCCCTGTGCTCCGGCGGTTTGGGGCAAGTTTAAATGGAGGGCAGTGCGCTGAAGAGAGGCTTCAGGTTCACCTGGAGGTCATCCCTGATCCCCCGTCAACCCCACCACCACCGCCACCTCCCCTGGCACTGCCAACTGCCCCTCCGTTGTCCGCGACACCTCCAATCCCGCCATCCTCCTCCTCCCCTCCTTCTCTTCCTGCCGCTTCTCGCAACTCTGTCACTATGGAAAAGCCGCCTCTTTCTCAGTTCTCAGCCTCATTCCCACCGCCGCCACCACCGCCACCGCCACCACCTCCTCTGCCACCCCCACTGTCCCCCTCGCTCCATCGCCCCTCAACGTTCGTGCTCCCATCTCTCACAGAGGCGCCGGCCCTGCGGCCTCTCTCCCTCCGGCCACCGCCTCCTCCTCTCCCAATAGAGTCCGAGCCCTCCCGAAAGGAGCTGAAGGGAATCCTGAAGAACATCCAGAACATCGCCGAAATTGAGAAGTCGGTGGCCAATATGTTCAGCCAGATTGACCAAAAGCAGGTCCCACTGAAGGCGGTGATGAAGAGTCGGGCCTCTGTGGATTCGGTGGATTCCCTCAACTTCCTGGATATAGAAATTGGCGGAGATGAGGGGGAGAAAGAGGGAGTGGGTGGAGGAGAGGACCCTGCTCCGCCACAGATTCAGCCCAACCAAAATATGAACTCTATTGTGGAGGAACTGGAGAAAAGATTCCCCTCTCAGTCAACAGTACTCTAGCCTCTCTCAGTCTCGTTCCCTCTCTCTCTCTCTCTCTCTCTCTCTCTCTGAGTTTACCTTTCTGGTTTTGAGAGCATGTAGAGTGGATTGGTTTGGAATGTTTTTCTGTAGAGCTTTCAAGGGAGGGATGCTTAATAAAGCTCAGCAGGATTGTAGGAGGACTTCACCATGTGATAGCCGTGCGCTTTCAGTTGTCGTTTCCCGCTGTTTTACATCAAGAGGAAAAGTAAGGGAAGGGGGAAAAAAAACTAATCTAAACTCGGTCGATGAAGAAAAGAGCATTATCTCTCAGGTTACTATACTCTGTATTCTGTCTCTCTCTGACTGCCAGGCGGGGAGAGAGAGAATGAGAAGTCAAATACCCTGCTTTAACCCCAATGCAAACTAGACAGTGAAAGAGTGGGTAAAACCCCTTCACACCCACTATATTCTTCTCTCCTTCACTCTCACTACTTGAGGAGAAAGGGGACCGGTGGGTGGGGCGGGGGGGGGTGATTAAGAATCGAAAAGGATCGTCAGGCCCTAGGACCTACACTAATGAGATACATTTGCTTGCATCATTATGTGACCCCATTTTACCCCGATCCCAATGCTTATGATGAGGGACTCAAACATCTGCTTGCAGCAAGGCATGCAGGAGGTCCTTGCCTGGCTTTCTCATCATTCTCACTTGTTATATCGCTTTCCCCAAAAAAAAAAAAACACATTTCTTGGGGAAAAGTAATCGGAAACAGCCACAGATGGAAGTTGTGAAATGGCGAGTGGAACCGGGTAATGAGGGAACTGTTGGAAAGCCTCTTTCGACTGCAACCTCTGTGTTTCCGACGAGTATTTATGCCATAAGGGCTTGTGCGGTGTGGCTTTTCTGCTGCCACAAGGCTGCAGTCAGCGACATCCGCTCCTTCAATTTCTGTCCTTACAAAGACGTTCCATCATGTCAGCCATCACTGTCAACAGTCATGTAGTAACTGCAGTAACACTACGCAGTAGAGCTTTGTTTGGTTTCTATCACAGTCCTGTATGAGCAAACAGTAGGCCGACTGTCTTAGAAGGTTGATTTGCAAATGCAAATTTATTTCAGGTAGTATGTTAAATTCAAAATGTCTTAACGTGTGTGCACTAATGCAACTTTGTGCAAGTCATGAGACAATTTTTAAAGCGTATCACTCACAACGACAGACCATAAAATACGGCAAAGCTGTAGTTTGTAGAGGTGTTATTGTCTTCATAATCCTGTCCAAATCCACCTCCTGTTTTCATCGTTTCATTTTGTCCTGGTGAACTCTTCAGTTTTCCTGCAGGGTTTTTATTTTGGTCCTGGTGAACTCTTCAGTTTTCCTGCAGGGTTTTCATTTTGGTCCTGGTGAACTCTTCAGTTTTCCTGCAGGGTTTTCATTTTGGTCCTGGTGAACTCTTCAGTTTTCCTGCAGGGTTTTTATTTTTGTCCTGGTGAACTCTTCAGTTTTCCTGCAGGGTTTTCATTTTGGTCCTGGTGAACTCTTCAGTTTTCCTGCAGGGTTTTCATTTTCGTCCTGGCGAACTCTTCAGTTTTCCTGCAGGGTTTTCATTTTGGTCCTGGCGAACTCTTCAGTTTTCCTGCAGGGTTTTTATTTTGGTCCTGGTGAACTCTTCAGTTTTCCTGCAGGGTTTCCATTTTTGTCCTGGTGAACTCTTCAGTTTTCCTGCAGGGTTTTCATTTTTGGTCCTGGTGAACTCTTCAGTTTTCCTGCAGGGTTTTTATTTTCGTTCTGGTGAACTCTTCAGTTTTCCTGCAGGGTTTTTATTTTGGTCCTGGTGAACTCTTCAGTTTTCCTGCAGGGTTTTCATTTTTGGTCCTGGTGAACTCTTCAGTTTTCCTGCAGGGTTTTCATTTTGGTCCTGGTGAACTCTTCAGTTTCCCTGCAGGGTTTTTATTGGTACCTTCATGGATTCCACACTCTATCTTCTTTTAGTCACATCTTTGTCTGTCTTAGATCTTATTTCCCATTTCTCTCCTAATTCATTAATGTTATTTATGTTTGTTGTTCATATTTTCCTTATCTTTTACCTTGTTCTTTTTTCCCTTTTTATCAAAAATTAAATGTATCTGTGATTTCAAGCTTTTTTTTCCCATTCCTGCATCAACTTTCACGTTCAACTGAGTGTTTTAAGCTTGGCTTTTGAAAGAAATCCTTAATGTCACTGGCACATATTAATATGATGGTAGGTGCATAACGACTTACTTTTTAAGCATTTATACAAATGGGTGGTTTTCTAGACTATGTGATGGAATTATATTGACTTTTGTCTATTTTTTTAGGAACTTTTGTTGTTACTTTTATACAAGGTCTAAAGCATAGTGCAGGTGTATTGGGGAAAGATGTAGCATTACACATAGAAAAGGTCCTGAGGTGGGTGTCTGGGTAGCGTGGCGGTCTATTCCGTTGCCTACCAACACGGGGATCCCGGTTCGAATCCCTGTGTTACCTCCACCTTGGTCGGGCGTCCCTACAGACACAATTGGCCGTGTCTGCAGGTGGGTATGTGTCCTGGTCACTGCACTAGCGCCTCCTCTGGTCGGTCGGGGTGTGCCTGTTTAGGGGGGAGGGGGAACTGAGGGGAATAGCGTGATCCTCCCATGCGCTAGGTCCCCCTGGTGAAACTCCTCACTGTCAGGTGAAAAGAAGCGGCTGGTGACTCCACATGTATCGGAGGAGACATGTGGTAGTCTGCAGCCCTCCCCGGATCAGCAGAGGGGGTGGAGCAGCGACCGGGATGGCTCAGAAGAGTGGGGTTATTGGCTAGATAGAATTGGGGACAAAAAGGGGGGAAAAATGTCCAAATAAGATGAGTGGTGCTGAGTAGGAGCCGTTCATATCTGTTTGACATGAACTTTTAAAGAGAACTCTAGAGAACCAAGAGAACTCAGTGTGTGAGGTAGGAGCCATTACTCCCCAGCATGCTCTATCCAGTGTTACTACTATGATGCTAGACTTATTCTTAAAAAAAAGTGCAAAAACAAAAAATGAGCAATGTCTTTTAACCATTCTGTTATTCTCCGTTGTAATGCTGCATTAAAGCTACTCAAAGCAAACAAATCTCATCGTCAGAGGACGTGCTGGTTCATTCATCCTGTTTTTGCGAATGGTCAGTTTTTCAATGGGTGGAGCGACGTTTAACACAAGCATCTGCAGGGGTGTACCATGGATTAGTCTGTTCTGAATTTTAGTCTTCCCTGGCAGATTGGTATCTGAAAGAGCATGCTAATTAATGTGACAGTACACTGTCTCTTACATCCAAACAGTCTTACTCAGACCACGGTGTTTCCAAACATCCTGTTCTGATAAATCTGACCGAGCTTTCTGCGCTCTTTGCTCTCCCACTGGCACTTTCTTTCTTTCTGCTTGCCTGCAGTGCAGATAAAAGCAATAAATATGAGTTTGTCTTTATTGGGAGGTGGACGAGGGACATTAGCTAGCTAACTAGCCTATGTGGTTGTTATCCATTACGTATAAAGAGTTTTTTGGAGCATTTGTCAACCCCATCAGTTGACATCCGATGGAGTTGACAACATGAAATGTTTTGCCGTCTTACCCGTGGCTTGTACACGGTGTGCAGACAAATGCTCACAAGACAAATGCTCACAATACTAATAGAAAAAGAGACAAATGCTCACAAATTGTTTTACAACCTTTATTTTTCAAAAAGTCAACTGAACATTGTGTTGCATGTCACATAAGACATGTCACATAGGCCTGAGCATGTGAGAGGGATCACATCTCCCTGACAAATGAAATGGTGATCTTAAAGATAATCATGATAATGAGACTATCAATTACTGTTTGGCAATACATAATCTTAATGAACCTTTATTCATGGAAAAATATTCCATTGAACAGTCTGTTGCGTGTCACAAGAAATATCACATAGGTCTAAGCATGTAACAGGGATCACAGTGACCTAATTAAGGGATTTTAAACATATTTCATATTTGTATATCTGTATACTATCATTTTTTTGCTGTAAATATAGATTATAAAACAATTTGTGAGCATTTGTCTCTTTTTCTTTTAGTGTTGTGAGCATTGGTCTTGTGAGCATTGGTCTTGTGAGCATTTGTCATGGAATCCTTGTACACTGGAGCCATTTTGTTTTGTCCTCCGTTGCTAGCTGCTGCTATACACTAAACTAAGATGCCAACATTTCTTCCACAGTTCTAAACTGACCTTATCATAATGGGAAGACGGTGTTGGCACGTGATAGCTGGAGTGATATCAATATTGTCTGTTTAAAATATCCTAAAATTGAAAACTTACCAGACCACGTGGCCTACCGTTGCATCCATCACCAGCAGGAAATGGAAAAGGGGTCCTCAGGGTTATAGCTGACCATGACATTGCCTGATTTATTCAGACTATAAAAAAATCTGACGGAAAGTGAGGACGTAACTTTGATAGGCAGTAAAATATCATTTAAAGTTCACTTTATGCATTACGTGATGTCTTGTTTAAATATTCATTTAATTTGCTATTCATATTTACGCATTTGTAGCATTTTTAAAACATTTTTCTGGCAGCAGGACAATGTGACCTCTTGCTGAGGACGGGTTAAGTTACATGTACTTTCCCAGTACGGAGCCTGCTTTTTAACAAATTCTAATGACATTATTTAGAAATATATGAAATTCATTTCATGAGTTTACATAGGTCCTTAAGATTTAACCTTTAAAGTGTTTCAATTATTATTAAATTCTTGATTTGCAATGCAAAGGAGACTTTTCAGTGTAGGACATGTTTTGTCCCTTATCTCAATAATCAATGTTGGGTCATCCTCAGATCTGGTTAACCCACCAGGCCACTAAGTCCCTCGTTGTCTTCTCCCAATAAAATGCTTTGGTTATCAGTGAAAATGGGTTGGATGTCCACCGGGATCTATTAATAGAGATTAATGTCTGTTTGATGGAATGTTACCAGACAGACAGTATTCTCACCTGATGCTCTTGGTAGTAGATGACATGAGATAAGAGAAGCATGGATGTTGTTAAATGGCAAACAATACTTTCAACACACGGGTTATCAAAGCAGCCTAGTTTTCAAAACAAAACATAAAGTTAAATACACACACACCATGGACAAAGAAAGGGCGAGCTAGGTGGTATCTTTTGACTTCATCAGACTGTGATGTTAGAATTGTCTCAGTTCCTTTCTCCCCATGCATCATCCAAACTGCTGATCCTGCTCTCAGGGTGGCGGGGATGCTGGAGCCTATCCCAGCAGCCACTGGGCGGCAGGCAGGGAGACACCCTGGACACCCTGGACCCTCTTCCTTTGTCTCACATTAACAAAAGAATTTCCTCGTATTGGTATGAACACATCAAAACATGACTTGATGGGACGTCCGGGGGGCGTGGCGGCCTATCAACACAGGGATCACCAGTTCAAATCCCTGTGTTACCTCAGGCTTGGTTGGGACACACAGACACAATTGGCCATGTCTACAGGTGGGAAGCCGGGTATGTGTCCTGGTCGCTGCACTAGCGCCTCCTCTGGTCTGTAAACTTTATCAGAATACAGCCATATGAAACAATGACGGTGAACCGGGGTGAAAAACTGGACTTCGATCCCAACTGGGCTCGCATGGGACCCCTTGCTCTGGTGCCACCACATTAGTCGTTGTGTGTCTGGAGGGTTGAAAGAGCGGTGGCAGCAGCGTAGCAGTGGGGGGTTCCGGTGGGGGGTTCTGGTGCTTTCCGGGCTTGTTCTTAAACAAACTCTCAGAACCATAAACTTAACTGTGGTGCGGGTCGCCTCACCCTGAAGTCCCAGCAGTTTGGAATTGTAGACTACTGTCAAGATGAACAGATTCATTCATTCATTCATCATCCACCGCTTCTCCGGGGTGGGGTCATGGTGGCAGCAAGCTAAGTAGGGCCCTCCCGACGTCCCTCTCCCCAGCAACGCCCTCCAGCTCCTCCTGGGGGATCCCAAGGCGTTCCCAGGCCAGATTGGACATGTAGTCCCTCCAGCGAGTTCTGGGTCTACCCTGGGGTCTCCTCCCAGTTGGACGTGCCCGGTAAACCTCCAAAGGAAGGCGCCCAGGAGGCATCCTGATCAGATGCCCGAACCATCTCAACTGACTCCTTTCGATGCGGAGGAGCAGCGGCTCTACTCCGAGCTCCCTCCGGATGTCCGAGCTCCTCACCCTATCTCTAAGGCTGAGCCCAGACACCCTACGGAGGAAACTCATTTCAGCCGCTTGTATCCACGATCTCACCCTTTCGGTCACTACCCAAAGCTCATGACCATAGGTGAGGGTTGGAACGAAGACTGACTGGTAAATTGAGAGCTTTGCCTTCCGGCTCAGCTCCCTCCTCACCACAACGGTCCGGCACAACGTCCACACTACTGCTGATGCTGCACCAACCCACCTGTCAACATAAACAGATATTACATGTAATGTAAAAATCTCAGCCAGACAGAATATATCTATCTCTCTGCAAACTTTGATTAGACCTCCGGTATACAATTACGTAGTGACAATGTGGACACACTGTAACATCGTAGCAGATATTATTGTATGTTTCACAACCACTGCTGTGTTAGCCACTGCCTGATACAAGCTAACTCCTACTACTACTACTACTTTCGGCTGCTCCGGTTAGGGGTCGCCACAGTGGATCATCCATTTCCATTTCTTATTTATGATGCGCATATTTGATTTGGCAAAGATTTTACGCCGGATGCCCTTCCTGGCGCAACCCTCCCCATTTGTCCGGGCTTTGGGACCGGCACTAAGAATGTACTGGCTTGTGCATCCTCAGTGGCTGGGTTGTCTGATACAAGCTAACAAACAACGTAAAACGATAAAAGATGCTAACTACGCTTAGCATTCTGATACGTCGGCTCAAACATGCATGGCTGAATCTCTCTGATGTTTGCTCTGGTGCTAGCCGTGTTGCTGCTCACCGCCCTTTCGCCGGTCAACCTAGCAGGCAGGTAGTGGGCTGGGCGCAGGGCCTGTGATGTTTGCATGTTCATAGATCCTGAATTCCTCAATGAGTAAGAAAGGTAGATGTGCTTCCAGCCCCTTCTCAGAATTACGTGGGAAAGCCATGTTAAACAATATATTGGTCATCTCAGAGTACATTTAAACTTTAAAACGTGTCTGATCTGGGAACTGTTAAGAAAAACTAAGAGATTGTGCGAGGACGCATACACGTGAGTTACCTGCAGGAAATCAGACCTCAGTGTGGCCCACTGGAGACGCACGCCGCATGTAAATGTAACCTATCGGGTCTAGAAACGATACGAAAGGCTTTTTACTGCAGTATCTAACAGGGGCAAGAGATGTACAGAGAGCACTGACGACATACTCATGAAGGCAAACATGCAATATGTATGTACCTACACAATGTACACACAAACACACACACATAGAGAGGCTGTGAATCTGGCAATAACTAACTGTAGTTAGTGATGGTAACTGTTTGTGGTGACTAGTGAGGAAAATGTTAAATTCTGTTAAGGTCTTATTGCCTGCTTGCTCAGTCGTCATCGTCAGCGGTCACTCGGGGTCCAGTATGACTGTCCTCCCTCTAGGTCCTTGTGGGTATCATAGCGGAAGGACGCCTGTGCGTGACAGCTTTTTACGTGGAGTGGCTGATGAGCCTGCAGCCACTCCAAGGTCCTTGGCAGGGGGTGTCCAGAGTCCAATGGCATGGAGAACCAAGACGATTGGGGAACACCCTCTGTTGCAGCCTTCATCCACCTTCACTGCCGTGGTGACCTGGAGACATCTTTACCAGTTCCGCCGTTGAGGTCTTTGCTGGATCACGCTTCATGTGGAGCCTCCCTCTTGACCTGTCCACCTTGGGTGACCCTACCAGGAGCCAAGCTCCGGACGGCGCAGCTCTTAGGATCACTGGTACACGCAAGCTTCTCCACCACCACAAGGTGGCGATCCAGGAGTGGTTGCTCACAGTGCCCCCCCCCCCACACACACACACACGTCCATACTTATATTCACTTCCTCTGGAGCTCATTAAAACTGCCCAGTTGTGACCCTGGTGGGTAAGATGGTGCTTTGAGGACAGAGAGACAGGACGTCGGCCAACTTTTCTCTGACTTCAAACAACAGAAACTGAATCAAGTGGGAAACAGACAGGACAATAGCCTATAGGACAGGGGTCCTATAGATTATAGGAGGGAAACAGACAGGCCAATAGCCTATAGGACAGGGGTAGCCTATAGGACAGGGGTCCTATAGATTATAGGAGGGAAACAGACAGGACAATAGCCTATAGGACAGGGGTAGCCTATAGGACGGGGTAGCCTATAGGACAGGGGTAGCCTATAGAACAGGGGTCCTATAGATTATAGGAGGGAAACAGACAGGACAATAGCCTATAGGACAGGGGTCCTATAGGACAGGGGTAACCTATGGGACAGGGGGTAGCCTATAGAACAGGGGTCCTATAGATTATAGGAGGGAAACAGACAGGACAATAGCCTATAGGACAGGGGTCCTATAGGACAGGGGTAGCCTATAGGACAGGGGTCCTATAGATTATAGGAGGGAAACAGACAGGACAATAGCCTATAGGACAGGGGTCCTATAGGACAGGGGTAGCCTATAGGACAGGGGTAGCCTATAGATTATAGGAGGGAAACAGACAGGACAATAGCCTATAGGACAGGGGTCGGCAACCTATGACACGCGTGCTCCCGTGGGCACGCGAGGCCATTAACACGGGCACGGGGAGCAATCCAGTAAACATATTTTTGATGTACTTCTTTATACAAAACACTTGAAAATAAAATGTAGCCTAATGGTCAACTAAACGAAATAGTCGATTTAAAATAATGCTGAAATAATTAGTCTCAAAAACACACCTTTGTTTTTGACGGCAAGCGACGCACACGAGTGACGTGGTCCATCATGCCCCTCCCTCCGATCTGCCCACGAGCGCAGCATTACAGCGGCGGCGACAACGTAGCATAGCTAGCTAGCCAGCTTCCGGTTCTGCTTCATGGCGAGAACTACTGACGACGGCAGAAGCAATATGTCCAATATTCCCCTCTTTCAGCCGTGTGGGACAAACGAACTCGGATGTACTTCCTGAAAGGGCCGAGCTGTGCGCACTCTGCTGCGAAGCTGTTGTGTCCAGCTTGGAGTGTGGAGCGTCATGTTGAGACGAGGCGGGAGAAGAACGTCACAGATAATGAGGCCGATGAAGCCGAGTCCATCCAGAGGGCAGCGGCCCAGTACGGGAAGCTACAGCCCGATGTGCCGTCCAGAACCGAGCTACTGAGGACTGCTGTCAAGTCCTGCAGTGCGGCGGCGCCTCACACGGGAAGCCTCTCTCCGATGGAGAGGGTGGGTGTGTGTGTGTGTGTGTGTGTGTGTGTGTGTGTGTGTGTGTGTGTGTGTGTGTGTGTGTCTAGAGAGAGAGAGACAGACAGACAGACAGACAGACAGACAGACAGACAGACAGACAGACAGATAGAAAGAGAGCGAGACAAAGACAGCGACAGACAAACAGAGAGAGACGGAGAGACAGACAGACAGATAGGCAGCGAGACAGGCAGACAGAGAGAGACGGACAGAGACAGAGAGAGACAGACAGAGAGAGAGGGACAGACAGCCAGAGAGAGACGGACAGAGACAGAGAGAGACGGACAGAGACAGAGAGAGACGGACAGAGACAGACAGAGAGAGACGGACAGACAGACAGAGAGAGACGGAGAGACAGACAGAGAGAGACGGAGAGACAGACAGACAGATAGGCAGCGAGACAGGCAGACAGAGAGAGAGGGACAGACAGACAGCGAGAGACGGACAGAGACAGAGAGAGACAGACAGACAGAGAGTGACGGACAGAGACAGACAGACAGACAGACAGACAGAGACAGACAGACAGAGAGAGAGAGACGGACAGAGACAGAGAGACAGACAGAGAGAGACAGACAGACAGACAGACAGAGAGACAGGCAGACAGAGAGAGATGGACAGAGACAGACAGACAGAGAGAGAGAGACGGACAGAGACAGAGAGACAGACAGAGAGAGACAGACAGACAGACAGACAGAGAGACAGGCAGACAGAGAGAGAGAGAGAGATGGACAGACAGAGACAGAGAGGCAGACAGACAGAGAGAGATGGACAGAGACAGAGAGGCAGACAGACAGAGAGACGGACAGACAGAGAGAGACGGACAGACAGGGAGAGATGGACAGAGAGACAGACAGACAGAGAGAGATGGACAGAGAGACAGACAGAGAGGAAAGGGGGCAGCGGTTAAAGCAAGCTTTCTGTCCAGGAAGGGAAAAGAGGCAGACAGGAAGGAGAGAGAGAGACGCGGGGGGGGGTAGGTTGTGGGGTGGTGGGGGGGTGTTTTGGGGTGCCTCCGCATGAGCGTGTTCCCTGAGAGCTAATAATGTTTTTGTCTTTTCACCCACACCACCAAGCAGACTGGAGGGAGAGCCCGGCAGTCAGTCATGTCTGGTGTGTGTGTGTGTGTGTGTGTGTGTGTGTGTGTTTGTGTGTTAGAGAGAGGGAGTGAAAAGAGAGAGAGATCAGATCTGTGTGTGTTTTCATGAAAAGGGGACCTCATAATGTGTCTTCTTCATGCATCAAGGACATGGAGATAGTCTAGTAATCACACACACACACACACACACACACACACACACACACACACACACACAGACACACACATGCCAGACATGCGGTAAAGGACACACACATGCATTGAAACCCACCCTTGACATGGGTGAGATGGTGTGAGGAAGGGATTTTCTCCCACTTTGCTCAATTTCATATTTACATCACCTCCCAAAAGGCTCCACCCACACACTTACACATCACCCCCCCACCCACACACTTACACATCATCCCCCCCACCCACACACTTACACATCACCCCCCCCACCCACACACTTACACATCACCCCCCCCACCCACACACTTACACATCAGCCCCCCCACCCACACACTTACACATCACCCCCCCCACCCACACACTTACACATTATCCCCCCACCCACACACTTACACATCACCCCCCCACCCACACACTTACACATTATCCACACACTTACACACTTACACATCACCCCCCCACCCACACACTTACACATTATCCCCCCACCCACACTTTACACATTATCCCCCCACCCACACACTTACACACTATCCACCTCATCCCCCCACCCAGACACTTACACCTCATCCACCCACCCACACACTCACACATTATCCCCCCACCCACACACTTACACATTATCCCCCCACCCACACACTTACACACTATCCGCCCACCCACACACTTACACACTATCCCTCCACCCACACACTTACACATTATCCACCCACCCACACACTTACACACTATCCACCCACCCACACATCTGTTTATCTATCCACCCTCTTGTTTGTTGTTTAGTGCATCCGCAAATACCTCTGTTCAGGCCTTCATCACTCAGCCATCCCGGCTTCAGCTCATCCATCCATCCAACACACAACATACTTGTACTACACATACACAACTCGTGTCCAGTTCTTGTACTATACAACTCATGTACAGTTCTTGTACTACACATACACAACTTGTGTACAGTTCTTGTACTATACATACAACTCATGTACAGTTCTTGTACTACACATACAGCTCGTGCACAGTTCTTGTACTACACATACACAACTCGTGTACCGTTCCTAAAATATGTTGATGCCAATGTTATGTCGCATGCTTATGATGCTTACAGTGAATATAAACCAGCCTCACGGAACCACATGAGCACACCAATATGAGATGACGATACACGCACTGTTTATGCTAATATGTGTGACAGCCATGGATGACTAGACTCGCTAGCCTTTGGCTAACGGGTCGGGCCCTTCAGTTGTCTAGTTAACATAGTCGCCCGTGGTGCGGGAGACCCGGGTTCGCGTCCCGGCTGCGGCGGTTCCCCGGCTGCCCCCCGAATTCGCTACATTGGTGTCAGAAGTGGGATGGTGAGACCGTGAGGCCATCGGAAGCGCGTGCGCCCTGAGGCGTGAGGGAGCTGGTATGCTGAAGCGCGGGGACGCGCTTCCCGAAGGAGGGGGGTAGTGTAACGACCACGGATGACTAGACTCGCTAGCAGTCTGACAAACTAAAGATGACCCTTGCTGCAGCCAAGCCAAAGATTTATTTGACATACTTTACAGCAATATTGGCCAAGCAGACCACTCCGCCATCACTAAACCAACAGAGCTCAGGGGAATGACACCAAGAAAAAGGAGTTGCCACCTCCACAGGTCGTTAAAACGCAACAAACCTCTCAACCTCAGCCCCATGCAACACCACAGTCAAAACCAGACCAAACCCAAGCCCATCCGCTCCTCAAACTGCTCAACAAGGTAAGCCAATGCAACCTCAGCCAGTACCCAGAAAAAGACAGATTGAACTTTCAACAGCATCTACATCTGAGCAGGCTCAATCTTACCTGGCTCCACGGTCTAAACCAACAGAATCAGGGGTAGTTTCCCAACCCAAAGTCCAAATTGAACCAACTCCACAACTCAAAATCCAACTTGAACGTATTCCACAATCCCGTACCCAAAACAGTGCTGAGAAAGTGTCCCAAAGCCAGCCAGAGGCGTCTATGTCAAAGTCCCAACCAGCTTCACAAAATGTACCTGCTGTAGAGATACAAACTCCTCGACCTCAGCCTCAACTCGCTCCACAAATCCAAACAGAACTCCGACCATCTCGGGTCCCATCAGAATCTGCTTCAGAAACCCAGACTCAGTCCACCTTACTGCATGTTTCTACCCCACCTCATGATTCAGCTCTAATGCCTGAGCCCGGACCTCAATCTCAGCCAACCCCAAAACTAAAACCAAGACATCTCCCTAGAGCAAGAAAACGCCACCTCCATCCCGCACAGTCTTGACAAACCCGAACCAAAACGAGGTACCAGACCCGACGACGGCAGCAACAGCAGAGCCAGGCTGAACCTGAATCTGACATGGTTTCAGAAAACCCTGAGCAAAAGACACCAGACCTAAAGGCGCTCGAGGTGGATCAGGGGGCTAGTTCAGTCTTGGAGGAAACACCTGCCGATGCTCACTCAATTGTAGAGAATCCTGATGAAACCAAGACCATCACCCCTGGAACCTTGGGTCACCATCTGGCATGATGTCTCTTATCTTTGAGTATATTTGAGTATGATTTTAACTTGGAATAAAGGTTAAATCCAGCATGCAGCGGAGACTGTCAAGATGTTTTTCCACTCAAGGATGTAAAAGAAGCAAAAACAAAAACCAACCCAGAATCTTTTTGATTACAAACTGGACTTGCTGGTAGCTGCAAAGAGTTGGGGGGGGGGTGTAATTCTGACACACAGGACCCTCGTTATGATAAAAGTGGACACGACTGTTTTGGCCATGCCTTATTAAAAGTAAATGTGTTCGTCCATCTCGGCAACATCTCCTCTCAAAGTTAATGTACTTCACATTGCCGACAATTCTTTTGATTAACCATCAAAGGTCAGACTAATGAGTCAGTTTCTTCGATTTCTCTTTTAAACAACAATAAAGTGCTGAGATACAGGGGCAAGAAGAGGACTACACTGTTAAGTTGCTCAGCATGGATCAAAAGCCATCCCTGAATATGTTTCTTTGACTGCGGCACCATTTAACCCGTGGCCCTTCACAGCAGTCTCTTCAACATCAGACACCGTCTAAATCCTTTGAGTCATGCAGACATAGAACAGCATTTTGGTTCTTCAAGGCTTCGTGGACGACTGTGCTCAGTGTCATTCTTTGCGGCATTTTCTATCACACTTTACCTGTTGGAAAAGTCCATTTAATAGTTTTAATGAAGTCTACAGACCAAAAACAAAAAAAATGCAACAATACGAAAATGTTGCCGCCATATTGGACCGGGCAAGACTGACCTGTAAACATGCAAGTTAAACGGGGGAGCTACGATTCAGCAGCATATACGTCTATGTATATACATCAATGTATATATGTCTATATATATATATATATATATATATATGTATATACGTCTATGTATATACAGTGCCTTGCAAAAGTGTTGGACCCCCTTGACAGTCATCACTAATTTCTGGATTATAAAAGATACTCACACATCTGTTCCTGAACATTATTATTGTGGTGAACCCATAAGCTCTAACAGCATGTTCCCAAAGCCAAAATAAGTAATGTTTCCTTGACTTTTTATTAAAAAATTAAAAACTAAAATATAGTGCTTCCATAAGTATTCAACCCCTTGTGGTCTGAAAGCTCCAAGTTTGCAGAAATAACAAACTGTTCCTAAAACAAACTCAGGTTAACACATTTGGACATAATTAGTGTGTACCTGTCACATTAAAGTAATGGTCTCGTTTACGGGTATAAAAAGCACTCTGTGTAAAGTTCATTAGCCGGGCGTGAACTCCATCAGAAAATGAAGAAAAAGCAGCATTATGCTGAAGTGAGAGCCAAAGTGGTTAAAATGCAGAAGGCGGGGAAGGGATACAAAACAATGTCCAAGTGTTTGGATGTCCTATGGAACACCGTTGGGTCCATTGTCAGAAGGTGGAAGCTGTATCACACCACCCAGACGCTTTGTAGGACAGGCCGTCCCTCAAAGCTAAGTGTCCAAGCATAGACGTGGGCTGGTGAGGCAAGCCACAGATGATCCTGCAATCATTCTGAAGGAGCTCCAGAGAAACTGGAGTAAATGTGCATAAGTCAACCATGTCACGGGCTCTCATCAATCCGTCCTGTATGGGAGGGTGGCAAGAAAGAAGCTGTTGCTCAAAAGTATGCGTATAAAAGCACGCTTGGAGTTTGCTACCAAGCATGAGAGAGACTCACTTAGGATGTGGGTAAAGGTTTTGTGGTCAGGTGAGACAAAAGTTGAGTTTTTTGGCCAAAACTCAAAGCGTTACATGTGGCGCAAACCTAACACTGCCCATGCCCTAAAAACACCCTCCCTACAGTGAAGCATGGCGGCGGCAGCATAATACTATGGGGTTGCTTTTCATCTGCAGGCACTGGGAACCTTGTTCACATTGAGGCCAGAATGGATGAAGCTAAATACAGGGAATATGGAAGAAAACCTGTTGCAGTCTGCCATAAAACTGAAGCTTGGGAGAAGGTTCACCTTCCAGCAGGGCAGTGATCCTAAGCACAAGGCTAAAGCAACAACGGCATGGCTCAGCAACAAAAAGGTGAACGTTCTGGAGTGGTCAAGTCAAAGTCCGGACCTCAACCCCATTGAAAATCTGTGGCACAGACTGAAAATCACAGTCCAGATGTGCCATCCCACCAACCTGCAAGACCTGTACAAATTCTGCCAAGAAGAATGGGCAAAAATCACTCCAGAAGAATGTGCAAAGCTTGAACATACTTACCCCGAGAGAATCATGGCTGTTACTGCAGCAATAGGGTACCCTACAAAGTATTGATAAGTGGGGGTTCAGTACTTATCAATACTCATCTCATCTCATCTTCAGCCACTTTTCTGGGGTGGGGTCACGGTGGCAGCAAGCTAAGTAGGGCACTCCAGACGTCCCTCTCCCCAGCAACGCCCCTCCAGCTCCTCCTGGGGGATCCCAAGGCGTTACTGTTATTTAAGACAAAAGATATTTTCAGTTCCACTTTTAAAAGAAGAGGAGATATGCAGATTTGCATAGTTTATAAAATACTTCAGAAATACAAAAGGAGGCTTTAATTTGATAGAGATTTAAGAGAACATATATTTTGTAGGTTTTGTCTGTCATAATTTGTCTTCAATCTCATTTTGTTAAAAACTGGTTAGGGTTAGGGTTAGGGTTAGGGCTGGTGCTGTGATTGGCTGAAGCTGTAGGGGGCGGGGGGGGGCTTCCATGCAGCGCTGCCTGGAAGAGTACGTTGGGGGCTTAAAACACCATGGAGCTGGGTAACAGTAAATGTGCAACACAGTCCAAAAATGTCAGTGTCCAGCACAACGGACACCCGCCAGGATGACGATCACAGACACGAGGCCTGGTAGAAGTTCTCCACACGATGACTCGGGCGGTGCTAGTGGGCACCGGAAGCATGCCTCCTCCGTCAGTAGGCGCCTCACTGTGGTGTTTTGGGGAACTGCAGATAAGCTGCATAAGAACCTTTTGTCTGTGTGACTGGACTCTGTGGACCCATGCACCTGTCTATTCCTCCACCCTTCACATTCATCCACCAGTCTATGCATCCGCACCCCCTCCACCCATACATCCACCCCTCCATCCACCCCTCCATCAATAGATAGCATTAATACAACATTGTGTAATGTTGTTTTTAGTTAACACAACCTCCCACTCACACTGCGTGGGCTTCACAGGGTTCATGCTGGAGCAGGGTTGTTCTCTTTGGGTTTGTGTGTCCGTATGTGTGTGTGTGTGTCAGGTGGTCTTGGAACCTTTTCTGTAATGAAAAGCGCGTGCAACTAACTAACGCACACTTGTGTGTGCGTGTGTGTTTGTGTGTGTGTGTGTGTTTCATCAGAGAGAGACAGGAGACATTTGGAAGTGTCCTCTGAAAGTCACGATTTGTTGTCCCGTGATACGTCTTCATTTGGGCAGCTCATTACCATTGTTTCACACAACAACACATCCTGCTGGCACACACACACACACACACACACACACACACACACACACACACACACACACACACGCACACACTTCTTCCCCCGCGGTTGTTGTGCGCTGCTTTAGCATTTCTCCTTCCCTTCCCTTCCATCTTGCCACTCACTGTTTTGTTCCCTTTTTAATCCCTGCAGTCTCCTCCGCCCACCTCCTCATACGCTTCACCTTTGTCTGGCTTGTCTATCTGCTTCTCCCTCTGTCTGTGTAAAGGGGTCGCTACTCTGGTTTCCAGAAACCGAGCCCCGCTAGCTTCACAGAGTGTCAAACCCAGCGTCCGCCTCAGACGGACGCTGGGTTCTTTCCGTGGTTTGGCCCGCCCGGGTGGTTTGGGCCGTCCGGGTGGTTTGGGCCGTCCGGGTGGTTTGGGCCGTCCGGGTGGTTTGGGCCGTCCGGGTGGTTTGGGCCGTCCGGGTGGTTTGGGCCGCCCGGGTGGTTTGGGCCGTCCGGGTGGTTTGGCCCGCCCGGGTGGTTTGGGCCGTCCGGGTGGTTTGGGCCGTCCGGGTGGTTTGGGCCGTCCGGGTGGTTTGGGCCGTCCGGGTGGTTTGGGCCGTCCGGGTGGTTTGGCCCGCCCGGGTGGTTTGGGCCGTCCGGGTGGTTTGGGCCGTCCGGGTGGTTTGGGCCGCCCGGGTGGTTTGGGCCATCCGGGTGGTTTGGCGCGTCCGGGTGGTTTGGGCCGTCCGGGTGGTTTGGGCCGTCCGGGTGGTTTGGGCCGTCCGGGTGGTTTGGGCCGTCCGGGTGGTTTGGCGCGTCCGGGTGGTTTGGCCCGCCCGGGTGGTTTGGGCCGTCCGGGTGGTTTGGGACGCCTGGGTGGTTTGGGCCGCCCGGATGGTTTGGGCCGCCCGGGTGTTTGGGCCGTCCGGGTGGTTTGGCCCGCCCGGGTGGTTTGGGCCGTCCGGGTGGTTTGGGACGCCTGGGTGGTTTGAGCCATCCTGGTGGTTTGGGCCGCCCGGGTGGTTTGGGCCGTCCGGGTGGTTTGGGCTGTCTGGGTGGTTTGGGCCGTCCGGGTGGTTTGGCCCGCCCGGGTAGTTTGGGCCGTCCAGGTGGTTTGGGCCGTCCGGGTGGTTTTGCCCGCCCGGGTGATTTGGCCCGTCCGGGTGGTTTGGGCCGTCCGGGTGGTTTGGGCCGTCCGGGTGGTTTGGGCCGTCCGGGTGGTTTGGGCCGTCCAGGTGGTTTGGCGCGCCCGGGTGGTTTGGGCCGTCCAGGTGGTTTGGGCCGTCCGGGTGGTTTGGGCCGTCCAGGTGGTTTGGCGCGCCCGGGTGGTTTGGGCCGTCCGGGTGGTTTGGGCCACCCAGGTGGTTTGGGCCGCCCGGGTGGTTCATTGGCGGTCAGGCTGGTCCCACCTGGACCATCAGGGAGCTCCCGTGCAGGTCTGCAGCTAAATGACCAGGCTAACGCCGCCCACCTGCCAGGGGACACGTCTATATTCCAGCATTCACCGCTGAACGAAATATATACATTCATGGAAATACATAAACAACAATATATTGTATATATTGTATTGTTTTATTTATTTTTTTAAATACAATATATACATTTTCATACAATTACTTTTTTTAAAACTTTTCCAGCTGTATAGCGTTTGTACACATTATATGCAAGTATTAAGCAAGAAAAATGCAAACACACACAACCCCCCCCCCAATATCCACTATATAGAGAGTGTGAAAGTAAGAGTTGGGCAGGAGTACCGAGCACCACTGGGTATTAAGCCACGCTGTATTAATACAGCCATCATGTAGTAAAGGTGGATTTTTGAATGCAGTTGCACCATCTGATAAAGGTCCCATGCTGATTGGATCCATGTATGTGATGTGGAAGGGTCTGGTTTCAGCCATCCGATGGTAATGCGCTTCAAGGCTGCCGCTTATATATTTAAAAGGTAGTTCTTGGCCCTCCAGTCCAGCCCTTGAGGTATTACTCCCAATAGTGTGGGGTCTTGTGGGATATCCTGTTGGAGAACTTACTTGAGGGCATCAAATACCTCTTTCCAGAATACACGTAGTCTAGGATCTAGCCATAACAATAATAAATCAAAATCAAATCGATTTTATTTGTATAGCCCAATATCACAAAATACAAATTTGCCTCAGTGGGCTTAACAGCAACACAACATCCTGTCCTGAGACCCTCTCATCGGATAAGGAACAACTCCCTAAAAAACCCTTTAACAGGGAGAAGAAACAGGAAGAAACCTCAGGGAGAGCAACAGAGGAGGGATCTCTCTCCCAAGATGGACAGCGTGCAATGGATGTTGTGTTTACACAATTTACACAATACAACATTGAAAGAGGATAACAGAATTATAATGGACATAAAATTTATGAAGAACGTGATGCAATAATAATAATAATAATAATAATACCTCATTCTAACCCTAGGCCCAAGGAATGGGCCCAGTTATTATGGTGTAGTATTATGGCATGGAGTTAAAGGAAATTTGTATAATAATAATAATAATAAACTTTATTTATACAGCACCTTTCAAAACAATGTTACAAGGTGCTTTACAAGGTAAAATAGTACACACATTCAAGATTAAAAAAAACAACATAAAGCATAAGAGTTTAAAAAGTTTAAATCAATCCTATAGCCAGTGAAGTGTTGCGAGAATGGGAGTGATATGGTCTTGTCTTGGAATTTGTTACCAGTCTGGCTGCTGAGCTTTGGATGAGCTGGAGGCGGGAGATGGACTTTTGACTGAGCCCCGGATACAGGGAATTACAATAATCCAGAAGCGACGAAATTAATGCATGGGTGGCTTTTTCCAGGTCCGTTTGAAATAGAGCATTTTTATTTTTTTGTGATGTTCCTTATTTGGAGAAAACATGACTGTACTACCTTGGTGATTCGTGTGTCAAAACAGAATTCAGAGTCAAAGAAAACTCCCAAATTACGGGTGGAGTACGTGACATTGGTTGATAGGTTCCCACGATTCATTTACAAGGTTTCCGGTCAGGTTAGGGGGACCGAATAAAAGGACCTCGGCTTTGGACTCGTTGAGCCGGAGGACGTTTTGTGATATCCAGCACTTAATATCGAAGCGACAAGCCTTAATGCCAAAACACGGGAAATTTCCTCTGTGTCACTACCAGCAAGGGAGACATAAAGTTTGGTGTCGTCCACATAACAGTGAAAATTAATGTGATGATCACGGATGATCTGAACCAAGGGAAGCATGGAAATGGAAAATCATATTGGACCGAGAATTGACCCCTGGGGGACACCACATGCAAGGGGGACTGGGGATGAGGAGAATTCTCCCATTACAACAGAGAAAGAACTGTCGGATGGGTAAGCTCAGAATCAGGCAAGAACAGTGTCCTTAATGCCCACGTAGTTTTCCAGCTGATTTAAAAGGATGGTCATGATCGACCGTATAAAAGCAGAACTCAAGTCTAGCAGGGATTAAAATTGAACAAGCGCCAGAGTCAGTGGCGAGGGGTAAATTGTTGGTAACTTTAATAAGAGCTGTTTCTGTGCTGTGGTGAGCGCGGAATCCTGATTGATTTTGCTCAGAGATGCTCCAATTCTTCATGTGTGCAATTAATTGAGACGCAACAGACTTTTCTAAGATTTTACATTAAAAAGGGAAATTTGAAATTGGTCCAAAATTGCTTAAAACAAGAGGCTCGAGAGTGGGCTTCTTTCAGGAGACGTCAGACTATTTGCATGTTTAAAACTAGATGGGAACAAACCAGTAGACAGTGAGCAGTTGATAAAGGAGAGAATTTGTGGGCCGACTGTCTGAAATACCTCTTTCAGAAACCAAGTGGGGATGGTGTCTAATTGAATTATTTATGAGACTGCTGGACACGGATTGTTTGTGTTTGTGGTCTTAACTGTTATTTTGTCTTCCAATCCTCGCTGTTTAGCATCCTTTCTTTTCCTAGCACATGTAAATGAAATAACGCGGCCCCTGATGTATGCTTTAGCACAGTCCCACAGTATAAGGGGTGATGTTTCAGACAAGGCAGGGCACACAGTCTTCAGACTCTATGGATGGGATAACTTTCTTCTGAACGTACTCCATGGCCTTTTTGGGATCTAGAACTCATTGTCCTCGCCCTTGTGTGAGAGCCAGAGTCTGACTGACTGGGTAGAGTAAACCATAACGGATTCTTTTTCATCCTCATAGCACCTTCTGTATGTCCGTGAATGCGGCTCTGGCTTTGGCAACTCTGGGGGTGTAATCGGGGAATATGGCAATCCGGTTGCCATTGTAGATGGGGGGGGGCTCTTCTCAGGATCTTTGCAGCGTCGCCATCGTAGTGGTGTACTTTGGCAACGATCACCCACGGTTTCAGCTGGTCTCCCGGTTTCCTGGAGGTAAAGGTGCGGTGTGAGCGATCAATCTTTATTTCCCGATCCAGCTGCAAAACTCCTCTGATGACTTTTGAAGCTGCTGTAGGGGAGCTGGAGTCTGGTTGCTCCTCAATGCTGACTATCCGGGTATTGCCCCATCTAATTCTCCCCTCCATGTCCTCGCATCGGTCTTTTAGAGTTACCATCTGGCTTTGAAGGTGGGCTACCATGGCTTGTAGTGAAACCATTTCATCCGACTATGTTTATAACCCACCTTTCATGTCCTGAATGTCCGTCCTGATTTGGTTGACTTCTGTCATATTGTTTGCAATTTCAGACCACGCCCTTTGCAGTTCTGATTTTAGGGCTTTAAAATCATCCGCCAGTGGCCTTTTAAGTTCCTCCCTTGTCATTTTCGAAATCTCTCTCCTCAGAGAGGATAAGATGTCTGCTTAAATTTCTTCCGCGGCCATACCTGAACTTCCAATCGAGGTGGGTAAGGACTGGTCTGAGTTATCTGGCGTACATTGGCCTCATGTTTCTTGCAGGCCGTGAAGTGGCACTACCGTATTTATATTTTTGGATCAACGCCATGCGCGTAATTCACATTTTTTGTGTCTTTGTGGCCCTCGGTGAACTTTTATGCTGGTCTTCACATAGCAGTAGTTATTCTGCAGGAGCCCTGAGAAAGATATCTTACTCCATGCCTTGCTCACCAGCACACACACGCCCCTTATTTGATGCCTTTATTTAGTTGTGGACAGTTTGACTTGATCAACTTGTTCGTTTTGGTCACATGGTTGAGTGTTTTTCTCTGAAAAAGCTTGACTTTGATAGGGAGACAAGGTAGTCCCACGCGTTATATTTCCCAATTCGAGTATATTCCAGCTGTCTGGTTTTCTCATTATCACGATATCAGCTTATTTGGGACCTTGTAAATAGGATATGGAAGTTTTGCATAATTGGAATACTGAGAATAAAGCATCGGAATACAAAGCTTCCCCAATAATGTCAGGACTGCAGGTAAATGCAACCAGTGTTTATTTTTTCTTTCTTTCTTTCTTTTTCTTTCTGTCTTTCATACACAAAATACACACACACACACAAGCTCAAATATGTTTGAGCTTGCATTTCATTTAGCCAAGAAGTGAAATATAAAGAGAGAAAAGTAGAGGGCCAAGAACCAAGCCCTGAGGTACACTGTATTTAACGTCAGAGAATTTAGATGTAATATTATTATAGCAGACGAAATGTGTTCTTCCAGATAAGTAGCACTTAAAGTGTTTGTAGAACCTGATAATGTAATAAACCCCCGATAATGTAATAACCCCGATAATGTAATAACCCTGATAATGGAATAAAAAATGCACTTGAGGCCATTGAAAATGCAATAAAACCTGATAATGTAATAACTTCCTGATAATGTAATAAAATGATCCAACTGAGAAAAGGCATGTGTGGAAGTAGCTTGGAGGTAGCTTTGAGGAAGAGTAGAGCATTCATGCACGTCCAACTTCGACCTGTCGGTGGCGCTAGACCTCTCGAGCTTGCGTTGCTTAAACAGCATCACCACTTGAATCCATTTATGGGTGGTCTGCTGTTAAATTATTACAATATTGGGGAATTATTACATTATCAGGACCAGGGAAATGAAGGCTAACCTGGTAATGTCATAAGGTCCCGTTAATGTAACACATTATTACATTATTGGTAAAGAGTTTATTACATTATTGGGAAATGCACTTTATTACATTATCAGAAAGTTATCACATTATCAGGTTTCATTGCATTTTCAATGGACTCAAGAGCAGATTTTTATTACATTATCGGGGTTATTACATTATTGGGAATTTACTACATTATCAGCTTCTACAAGTGCTAAATGTGAGCAACGGCCACCTCAATTTGGCTGTTGATTTAAACATCCAGTTTTCTCTGTAACAATGAAACGCTGACATCTTTAAAGACACGTCTACACAAAGGGGTTGTTGTTGTTGTTGTTTTTATGGTGGATATTTTGGGTAAACTTAGTTATTGGACTTTCACTGTGCATACATGCTACAGATATGCTCTCTCTCTCTCTCTCTCTAACTGTCTGCTGTTGTGTCTGTCTCTCTCTCTTGTCTGTCTGTCTCTGTATCTCTCATCCAGGCGTGGATATGGCCAACATGAAGTAGGTGTTTCTCTTCTTCTTCTTCTTTTTGCAGACTACCATTGCATGTCTCGTCCACTCTTCTCTACTGCTCTACCTTTCTTCCGCTCTCTTCCTCTGCTTCTCCAGCCACCACTTCCTTCCATTTTTCATTTTTACCTTTTTAGTGCTGCAATAAACACGAGAATTTATAGAAGCGTAAAGGAGAAAAACACACGGCCAACACCTGGGAAGTCGACAGTTGTGTTGAATTGATAATTGTATGTTTCATGTAGGAAAAACGTGTCACCGTGCATCAGTATTTCAGTATTAGGCCCAACACGCCTGTTTACTCTGTGCAGATTCTCTATCAGTTTGCTACCAGTTTGCTGTAAAAACCCACAGGGTGAATATACTGCTCATGCAGCAGTCTTTGAAACTGGTGGGAACGTCATATTGGAAGTAAACTGAGGACGGTTTTCCACAGTTGGAAAATATGACACATATTCTCAAGCGACGGGCCTCGTTTATCAAGCGGCAATAATGGGAATAATGTATGGAAACATCTAGAGCTGTCCATGGAGTCTTATTGCTCTCTTGGTCTGTTGGAGAAAGGGATATTAAAACATTTTTATAATTTACAAGTGAGGTGAAAACTTAAAGCTCTTCTTAAAAGGTTTCAACCAGCAATTTAATTTTATACCTGAATTGGCAGAGAATTGTGAAAAGCCCGATGATTGAACAGAGGTCGGGCGTTTAACCCTTGGAAATAAGAGCTCGCCGCTGGTGCCAAGAGCCTAATTATTGATCCCCCCCCTTTTTTTTCCCCTAATTGTACTTGGCCAATTACCCCACTCTTCTGAGCCATCCCGGTCGCTGCTCCACCCCCTCTGCTGATCCAGGGAGGGCTGCAGACTACCACATGCCTCCTCCCATACATGTGGAGTCACCAGCCGCTTCGTTTCACCTGACAGTGAGGAGTTTCACCAGGGGGATGTAGCACGTGGCAGGATCACGCTATCCCCCCAGTTCTGCCTCCCCCCAAACAACCAGGGGAGGCGCTAGTGCAGCGACCAGAACACATACCCACATCCGGCTTCCCACCTGCAGACACGGCCAATTGTGTTTGTAGGGACGCCCAATCAAGCCGGAGGTAACACAGGGATTCGAACCGGCGATCCCCGTGTTGGTAGGCAACGGAGTAGACCGCAACGCCACCCGGACCCCCCTGTTTATTCATTTTTCTGCTAAGCCAAGAGACAGCTGGTGAGTCTGCTTCTTTCCTTTTATCTAATCGCTGCAGTCTTCTTCCCCTTCTTGTCCGATACTTTGCAGTCTTTGTCTCCACCTTTGACTACCTGCTCACTCTATAGCTGACCGGCCGTACACCAGCTGACCAGCCGTACACCAGCCAACAGGCCGTACACCAGCTGACAGGCCGTACACCAGGTGACAGGCCGTACACCACCTGACAGGCCGTACACCAGCTGACAGGCCGTACACCAGCTGACAGGCCGTTACACCAGCTGACAGGCCGTTACACCAGCTGACAGGCCGTACACCAGCTGACAGGCCGTACACCAGGTGACAGGCCGTACACCAGCTGACAGGCCGTACACCAGGTGACAGGCCGTACACCAGGTGACAGGCCGTACACCAGGTGACAGGCCGTACACCAGCTGACAGGCCGTAGACCAGCTGACAGGCCGTTACACCAGCTGACAGGCCGTTACACCAGCCGACAGGCCGTACACCAGCTGACAGGCCGTTACACCAGCTGACAGGCCGTTACACCAGCTGACAGGCCGTACACCAGCTGACAGGCCGTTACACCAGCTGACAGGCCGTACACCACCTGACAGGCTGTACACCAGCTGACAGGCCGTTACACCAGCTGACAGGCCGTACACCACCTGACAGGCCGTTACACAAGCTGACAGGCCGTTACACCAGGTGACAGGCCGTTACACCAGCTGACAGGCCGTTACACCAGGTGACAGGCCGTACACCAGCTGACAGGCCGTTACACCAGCTGACAGGCCGTACACCAGCTGACAGGCCGTTACACCAGCTGACAGGCCGTACACAAGCTGACAGGCTGTACACCAGCTGACAGGCCGTTACACCAGGTGACAGGCCGTACACCAGGTGACAGGCCGTACACCAGGTGACAGGCCGTACACCAGGTGACAGGCCGTACACCAGGTGACAGGCCGTACACCAGCTGACAGGCCGTACACCAGCTGACAGGCCGTAGACCAGCTGACCAGCCGTACACCAGCTGACAGGCCGTACACCAGCCGACAGGCCGTACACCAGGTGACAGGCCGTACACCAGGTGACAGGCCGTTACACCAGGTGACAGGCCGTAGACCAGGTGACAGGCCGTACACCACCTGACAGGCCGTACACCAGCTGACAGGCCGTACACCAGGTGACAGGCCGTACACCAGGTGACAGGCCGTACACCAGGTGACAGGCCGTACACCAGCTGACCAGCCGTACACCAGCCGACAGGCCGTACACCACCTGACAGGCCGTACACCAGCTGACAGGCCGTTACACCAGCTGACCTGCCGTACACCAGCTGACAGGCCGTACACCACCTGACAGGCCGTTACACCAGCTGACCTGCCGTACACCAGCTGACCGGCCGTACACCAGCTGACCTGCCGTACACCAGCTGACAGGCCGTACACCAGCTGACAGGCCGTACACCAGCTGACAGGCCGTACACCAGCTGACAGGCCGTACACCAGCTGACCTGCCGTACACCAGCTGACCAGCCGTACACCAGCCGACAGGCCGTACACCACCTGACAGGCCGTTACACCAGGTGACCTGCCGTACACCAGCTGACAGGCCGTACACCACCTGACAGGCCGTACACCAGCTGACAGGCCGTTACACCAGCTGACAGGCCGTACACCAGGTGACAGGCCGTACACCAGGTGACAGGCCGTTACACCAGCTGACAGGCCGTACACCAGCTGACAGGCCGTTACACCAGCTGACAGGCCGTACACCAGCTGACAGGCCGTACACCAGGTGACAGGCCGTTACACCAGCTGACAGGCCGTACACCAGGTGACAGGCCGTACACCACCTGACAGGCCGTACACCAGCTGACAGGCCGTTACACCAGCTGACAGGCCGTACACCAGCTGACAGGCCGTACACCAGGTGACAGGCCGTACACCAGGTGACAGGCCGTACACCAGCTGACCGGCCGTACACCAGCTGACAGGCCGTACACCAGGTGACAGGCCGTACACCAGCTGACAGGCCGTACACCAGGTGACAGGCCGTACACCAGCTGACAGGCCGTAGACCAGGTGACAGGCCGTTACACCAGGTGACAGGCCGTACACCAGCTGACAGGCCGTAGACCAGGTGACAGGCCGTTACACCAGCTGACAGGCCGTACACCAGGTGACAGGCCGTACACCAGGTGACAGGCCGTACACCAGGTGACAGGCCGTACACCAGCCGACAGGCCGTACACCAGGTGACAGGCCGTACACCAGCTGACAGGCCGTTACACCAGCCGACAGGCCGTACACCAGCCGACAGGCCGTACACCAGCTGACAGGCCGTTACACCAGCCGACAGGCCGTTACACCAGCCGACAGGCCGTACACCAGGTGACAGGCCGTTACACCAGCTGACAGGCCGTTACACCAGCTGACAGGCCGTACACCAGCTGACAGGCCGTACACCAGGTGACAGGCCGTACACCACCTGAGAGGCCGTACACCAGGTGACAGGCCGTACACCAGCCGACAGGCCGTAGACCAGCTTACAGGCCGTACACCAGGTGACCGGCCGTACACTAGGTGACAGGCCGTACACCAGCCGACAGGCCGTAGACCAGCTTACAGGCCGTACACCAGGTGACCGGCCGTACACCAGGTGACAGGCCGTACACCAGCCGACAGGCCGTAGACCAGCTGACAGGCCGTACACCAGGTGACAGGCCGTACACCAGCTGACAGGCCGTAGACCAGGTGACAGGCCGTAGACCAGCTGACAGGCCGTAGACCAGCTGACAGGCCATACACCAGCCGACAGGCCGTAGACCAGCTGACCGGCCGTACACCAGCTGACAGGCCGTACACCAGCTGACAGGCCGTTACACCAGGTGACAGGCCGTACACCAGCTGACAGGCCGTACACCAGGTGACAGGCCGTACACCAGCTGACAGGCCGTTACACCAGCTGACAGGCCGTACACCAGCTGACAGGCCGTTACACCAGGTGACAGGCCGTTACACCAGGTGACAGGCCGTACACCAGGTGACAGGCCGTTACACCAGGTGACAGGCCGTACACCAGCTGACAGGCCGTACACCAGGTGACAGGCCGTACACCAGCTGACAGGCCGTTACACCAGGTGACAGGCCGTACACCAGCTGACAGGCCGTTACACCAGCTGACAGGCCGTACACCAGCTGACAGGCCGTACACCAGCTGACCAGCCGTACACCAGCTGACCAGCCGTACACCAGGTGACAGGCTGTACACCAGCTGACAGGCCGTACACCAGCTGACCAGCCGTACACCAGGTGACAGGCCGTACACCAGGTGACAGGCCGTACACCAGCTGACAGGCCGTACACCAGGTGACAGGCCGTTACACCAGCTGACAGGCCGTTACACCAGGTGACAGGCCGTACACCAGGTGACAGGCCGTTACACCAGGTGACAGGCCGTACACCAGGTGACAGGCCGTTACACCAGGTGACAGGCCGTTACACCAGGTGACAGGCCGTACACCAGGTGACAGGCCGTTACACCAGGTGACAGGCCGTACACCAGCTGACAGGCCGTTACACCAGGTGACAGGCCGTTACACCAGCTGACAGGCCGTTACACCAGCTGACAGGCCGTACACCAGGTGACAGGCCGTACACCAGGTGACAGGCCGTTACACCAGGTGACAGGCCGTACAACAGGTGACAGGCTGTACACCAGGTGACAGGCCGTTACACCAGGTGACAGGCCGTACACCAGGTGACAGGCCGTACACCAGGTGACAGGCTGTACACCAGCTGACCGGCCGTACACCAGGTGACAGGCCGTTACACCAGGTGACAGGCCGTACACCAGGTGACAGGCCGTACACCAGGTGACAGGCCGTTACACCAGGTGACAGGCCGTACACCAGCTGACAGGCCGTTACACCAGGTGACAGGCCGTTACACCAGGTGACAGGCCGTACACCAGGTGACAGGCCGTTACACCAGGTGACAGGCCGTACACCAGGTGACAGGCCGTACACCAGGTGACAGGCCGTTACACCAGGTGACAGGCCGTTACACCAGGTGACAGGCCGTACACCAGGTGACAGGCCGTACACCAGCTGACAGGCCGTTACACCAGGTGACAGGCCGTACACCAGGTGACAGGCCGTTACACCAGGTGACAGGCCGTTACACCAGGTGACAGGCCGTTACACCAGGTGACAGGCCGTTACACCAGCTGACAGGCCGTTACACCAGGTGACAGGCCGTACACCAGGTGACAGGCCGTTACACCAGGTGACAGGCCGTACACCAGCTGACAGGCCGTTACACCAGGTGACAGGCCGTTACACCAGCTGACAGGCCGTTACACCAGCTGACAGGCCGTACACCAGCTGACAGGCCGTTACACCAGGTGACAGGCCGTTACACCAGCTGACGGGCCGTTACACCAGGTGACAGGCCGTACACCAGCTGACCAGCCGTACACCAGCTGACAGGCCGTTACACCAGGTGACAGGCCGTTACACCAGCTGACAGGCCGTTACACCAGCTGACAGGCCGTACACCAGGTGACAGGCCGTACACCAGGTGACAGGCCGTTACACCAGGTGACAGGCCGTACAACAGGTGACAGGCTGTACACCAGGTGACAGGCCGTTACACCAGGTGACAGGCCGTACACCAGGTGACAGGCCGTACACCAGGTGACAGGCTGTACACCAGCTGACCGGCCGTACACCAGGTGACAGGCCGTTACACCAGCTGACAGGCCGTACACCAGGTGACAGGCCGTTACACCAGGTGACAGGCCGTACACCAGGTGACAGGCCGTTACACCAGGTGACAGGCCGTACACCAGGTGACAGGCCGTACACCAGGTGACAGGCCGTACACCAGGTGACAGGCCGTTACACCAGCTGACCGGCCGTTACACCAGCTGACAGGCCGTACACCACCTGACCGGCCGTTACACCAGGTGACAGGCCGTTACACCAGGTGACAGGCCGTACACCAGCTGACAGGCCGTACACCAGGTGACAGGCCGTACACCAGCTGACAGGCCGTACACCAGGTGACAGGCCGTAGACCAGCTGACAGGCCGTACACCAGGTGACAGGCCGTTACACCAGGTGACAGGCCGTTACACCAGGTGACAGGCCGTTACACCAGGTGACAGGCCGTACACCAGCTGACAGGCCGTACACCAGGTGACAGGCCGTACACCAGGTGACAGGCCGTTACACCAGGTGACAGGCCGTAGACCAGCTGACAGGCCGTACACCAGGTGACAGGCCGTTACACCAGGTGACAGGCCGTACACCAGGTGACAGGCCGTTACACCAGGTGACAGGCCGTTACACCAGCTGACAGGCCGTACACCAGCTGACAGGCCGTACAACAGGTGACAGGCCGGTACACCAGGTGACAGGCCGTACACCAGCTGACAGGCCGTACACCAGCTGACAGGCCGTACACCAGCTGACAGGCCGTTACACCAGGTGACAGGCCGTACACCAGGTGACAGGCCGTACACCAGGTGACAGGCCGTACACCAGGTGACAGGCCGTACACCAGCTGACAGGCCGTACACCACCTGACAGGCCGTTACACCAGGTGACAGGCCGTACACCAGGTGACAGGCCGTACACCAGGTGACAGGCCGTACACCAGGTGACAGGCCGTACACCAGCTGACCAGCCGTACACCAGCTGACAGGCCGTACACCAGGTGACAGGCTGTACACCAGGTGACAGGCCGTACACCAGGTGACAGGCCGTACACCAGGTGACAGGCCGTACACCAGCTGACCAGCCGTACACCAGCTGACAGGCCGTACACCAGGTGACAGGCCGTACACCAGGTGACAGGCCGTACACCAGCTGACCAGCCGTACACCAGCTGACAGGCCGTACACCAGGTGACAGGCTGTACACCACCTGACAGGCTGTACACCAGGTGACAGGCCGTACACCAGGTGACAGGCCGTACACCAGGTGACAGGCCGTACACCAGCTGACAGGCCGTACACCAGCTGACCAGCCGTACACCAGCTGACAGGCTGTACACCAGGTGACAGGCTGTACACCAGGTGACAGGCTGTACACCAGGTGACAGGCCGTACACCAGGTGACAGGCTGTACACCAGGTGACAGGCCGTACACCAGGTGACAGGCCGTACACCAGCTGACCAGCCGTACACCAGCTGACAGGCTGTACACCAGGTGACAGGCTGTACACCAGCTGACAGGCCGTACACCAGGTGACAGGCCGTTACACCAGCTGACAGGCCGTACACCAGGTGACAGGCCGTACACCAGCTGACAGGCCGTACACCAGGTGACAGGCTGTACACCAGCTGACAGGCCGTACACCAGGTGACAGGCCGTACACCAGCTGACAGGCCGTACACCAGCTGACAGGCCGTACACCAGGTGACAGGCCGTACACCAGCTGACAGGCCGTAGACCAGCTGACCAGCCGTACACCAGCTGACAGGCTGAATGTCTCCATCTGGGCGTTTTATCTGAGCACTTTATTTGTCCCAAGACACACAGCAACAAACTGCAGTGTAGCAAGGATTTATTTAACCTTTAACCTTTCCCTCTGACTCTGGCACCACTGGCATTGTCGATTATGTCCATGCACATGCGGGACTCTAATGCAGACGTGTTTAACCTCACTTTCTGGTTGAACCGTTTCCTGTTTGCTGAACGCCTGCTGGCTCTACTGAGGTCCATCCAGAGGAGGTGAATCAAGGGCAACTGGACTTGGTATCTATCCTGAGGACGTCTCGCCTCTCATCCAAGAGGCTTCCTCAGTTCCTACCTTTCTGACTAGACCAAGCTAGTCTGACTGGCTGCTGATGAGACTCAGCACTTATCCTCTAGGAGCCATTGTCAGAGCTATTGATACGCTCTGAGTGGGGTAATTGGTAATTGGTGGGGTAATTGGTAATTGTTGGGGTAATTGGTAATTGGTGGGGTAATTGGTAATTGGTGGGGTAATTGGTAATTGGACAGCTACAATCGGGGAGAAAAACGGGGGGGGAAAGTGTTCAGAAATTGTTCATCGTTCACTATAACGTTGAACTCTCTTCGTCACCGGCTCGCCGTTCTGCTCGTCATCCTCCTTTCTTCGTGAGCGTCGATCAGCAGGGATTGGTGTCCGTCAGCCATCTCAGATGGACGCTGATGCCCTGCACTCAAAAGTTCTGCAGACACGGCAGGAAAACGTAGTCTGGATGTGACGGTGTGAGGAAATCCATCCCCCCCCCCCCCAGGTTGATACACGAGGCCCAGTGACACAAAGCACAAAACGCAGACAAAGCGTTTGTCTTTTCAAAAGGCAGCTGGTAGCTGACGGCTCGAGGATGACGAGACAGACACACATTCATCTGCCACACCCCTTAATACTTCTGAGACACTGTAGAACCTGATAATGTAATAAATTCCCAATAATGTAATAACCCCGATAATGTAATAAAGTGCATCTCAGTGATACAGTGATTGTGAAAAACGGATAAACAGGTCAAAATTCCCGATAATGTAATAAACTTTTGACCGATAATGTAATAAAGTATTGCATTAACAGGAGGTTATTATATGATCAGGTTAGCCTTCATTTTGCAGGTCCTGATAATGTAATAATTCCCCAATAGTGTAATAATTTAACAGTAGACCACCCATTAATGGGTTCAAGTGGCGATACTGTGTTGGCAACTCTAGCTCCAGAGCTCTAGCGCCACCAACAGGTCAAAGTTGGACATGCATGAATGTTTATTAACTTTTGACCTGTTTATCCGTTTTTCACAACCACTGTATCACTGAAATGCACTTTATTACATTATCAGGAAGTTATTACATTATCAGGAAGTTATTACATTATCAGGAAGTTATTACATTATCAGGTTTTATTGCATTTTCAATGGCCTCAAGTGCATTTTTCTATTACATTATCAGGGTTATTACATTATCAGGGACTTATTACATTATCAGGTTTTATTGCATTTTCAATGGCCTCAAGTGCATTTTTCTATTACATTATCAGGGTTATTACATTATCAGGGAGTTATTACATTATCAGGAAGTTATTACATTATCGGGGATTTATTACATTATCGGGTTCTACAGACACCCCGAATACTGGGTTTCTCTGTTTGTGACACGGATCTGTGGCACTGGGGATGCGCGGGCCTTTTTTAAATACTACCTGTCACTCTTTTCCTCTGTATGTTAACCTCTGTACTCTGTCCTCTTCTGTCCTCTGTCCTCTTCTGTCCTCTGTCCTCTTCTGTCCTCTGTCCTCTTCTGTGCTCTGTCCTCTTCTGTGCTCTGTGACTGTGTCAGAAACAACAACTTCTCCGACCGTCTCTACTCAGACCAGAGGTATTCTCTCTTTCTGAGCACTTCCATGTGTGTGTGTGTGTGTGTGTCTTGGAGAAGCGGGGTAGGTGTTTATGTGTGTGTGTGTGTGTGTGTGTGTATGATTGTGTATCTTCATACATCTCTAATGTGGTCTTTCTACTGGTCTGTGTGCTACTGTAAGCCAGTGCTAATAACGGGTGTATTGATCCAACAGGAGTTGTCTATGGAGTCAGGCATCGACCCTGGTCAGGACTACTACACACAAGATTACTACAACTATGACCACGGGTTAGTGTGTGTGTGTGTGTGTGTGTGTGTGTGTGTGTGTGTGTGTGTGTGTGTGTGTGTGTGTGTGTGTGTGTGTGTGTGTTAGTTAGTGTGGATAGCGGGACCGAAAACTAAAGCACTTATGATCCTAATTCTTTTTGGAGGTGGTAGGTATTGTCTCAGAGAGTAAGGGGAAAAATCCCAGAAAATTAAAATTATGCATAATTATGCATAAATTTGCAAAATATGCATTTTTCTAAAAATGGCTAAAAACCACTTTTCTCGGCATTTCAGGTGATTCTGAGCATTTTTGATTTTTTCACCTATATAAAAAAAAAATTCTGGGACCTAGAAATGTTTTGGCATTATGCAAAATATATGCATTTTTGCAAAAATGCACTTATGATCCTAATTTTTTTTTTTTTGGAGGTGGTAGGTATTGTTCCAGAGGGGACCAGAAAAATAGCAGAACATTCGAATATAATTATAATAATTATGCATAATTATGCAAAATATGCATTTTCTAAAAATGGCTAAAAACCACTTTTCTCGGCATTTCAGATGATTCTGAGCATTTGGGGGGAGGGAGTTGGAGTGGGGGGGGTTTAGGGGCAGGGGGAAGAGGAGGGAGATTTAGACGGGTGGATAACCAAGCCGCTACATTGTAGCGGGACTCTTCTAGTACATATATATATATATATATATATATATATATATATATATATATATATATATATATATATATGTATGTATATATATGTAGTCACTCACAGGTTCATACCTTTTGCTGCCCTGCACATGAGGGCCAGAGTGTATTATGGCTGGTGCAGCCCCTCCTACAGGTTTGCTTGCTCGCATGAAGGCCTACTCATGGTATGAGTTCAGGTGAGTTTCCGGTTAGAAACGCAGCATTATTTACTTACTTTTTTAGATTTCCAGACTCAAGATTCCTACACAGTCACAGCAAAGGTCGGCTCCACATATGCGAAAAAACAACGGCGAGGTTTTCCTGGAAAACTAAACGTAGCGCTGTGATTCGTTCGGGCCCCTTTAGAGAGCCCGCCTCGGGCTGGCTCTCCTTATCATTTCTATTTCTAATAGGATTGCTCCCATAATAAAAATATCTCGCTGCGTCTTCACACGTCGCCGGCGGCTGTGTGCACACAGCGCCCCTGTTGTGTGTGGGAGGCGAGGCCTCCCCTCGCTGCTGCTTCCAGCTGCAGGGGGGCTGGCAGGCAACTGGGGTTCTGGGGCCCTCCAGGTATCGTATATGTTTGGATTAATTGTACCGGGACAGCTCGACAACCCTGTATTTGCATTTTTTTGGGGGGGGGGGGTAAACACTGAGGCTGTGTGAGTGAACAACACGTTTCCCTGAGCGGCGGTGAGTTAATCATGCACCATTCGGGTCCCCCGTGCTGATCCGTAAGCACAGGAGTAATGACATACTTCACCCACAATGGGTTGTTCACTTCCAGGGTGTCTCCCCTCCTGCCGCCCAGTGGCTGCTGGGATACACTCCAGCATCCCCGCCACCCCTGAGAGCAGGATAAGCGGTTTGGCTAACGGATGGATGGATGTCTGTTTTTTAGTTAGTTTGCCCCCCCCACACTTTGCCATCCGTATTTACGGCGGTAGTACACGGCAGAGGATGAGGGGAAAAAAATGTGCCGGGGGAGCTGGCGAGGAAGTCTGACGAAGGTCATGAGCCAGATCTGAACCCATTAAAATAAAAAAAAAAGCATGCTGCGCCGTGCCTCATCCCTGCTGGGCCTGCAGAGTTCCCTGTTAGTGCTGCTCTGAAGTCCAGCCAGCAGTTAGGAAGCGTGTCCGGAGGCTCGGAAGCGTGGCGCCGATGTTACATTGGGACCGTCCTCAATGCGGAGCCGCTCTCGTAGCGGAGGCCCCTGCTCAGCTTTCAGGTTCAAAAGAAGAGATTGCAAAAGAGAGCTTAGATGCTTCGCTCTTACGTATTAATCTGTCTCACAAGTAGACACACTGATGAGCCAAAACATTACGACCACCTGCCTAATATGCTGTTGCTCCTCAGCACTGGCTGCTGAGGCGTGGACTCCGCAAGACCTCTGAAGGGGCCTGTGGTATCTGGCGCCAAAACATCAGCAGCAGATCCTTCAAGTCCTGTAAGTTGCGAGGTGGAGCCGCCATGGATCAGACTGGTTGGTCCAGCACATCACACAGATGCTCAATCAAATTGAGATCTGGAGAATTTGGAGGCCAGGGCAACACCTTGAACACTTCATCGTGCTCCTCAAACCCTTCCTGAACAATGTGTGCAGTGTGGCAGGGTGCATCGTTCTGCCATAGAGGCCTCCGCCATCAGGGATACCAATAGCATTGCTATGAAGGGGTGTATGTGGTCTACAACATGTTTAGCAAGGTGGCACGTGTCCGATTGAATGGCGGGACCCGAGGTTTCCCAGCAGAGCAGTGCCCAGAGCATCACACCCCCTCCACCGGCTTGTCGTCGTCGCCCCACAGTGCATCCCGGCGTCCACTTCCACAGGTAAGTGTACACGACCATCCACATGGTCTAAAAGACAACTCATCATCGGACCAGGTGACCATCTTCCACTGCTCCAAGGTCCAGTTCTGATGCTCACGGGCCCATCGTAGGCGATTTCGACGGAGGACCGGGGTCATCGCGGGCACTCTGACTGGTCTGTGGCTACGCAGCCCCATACACAGCAGGGTGGGATGGCTGTTACGACATATTCCTCCTCCCATAATGATCATTAACATGTCCTCTGACTTGTGCCACAGTAGACCTTCTGTCGGTTTGGACCAGACCGGATAGCCTTCGTTGCCCTCATGAATCGATGAGCCTCGGGCGCCCAACACCGTGACACTGGTTTGTGGTTTGTCCCTCCTCGGACCACTGTCGGTGGGTACTCACCATGCTGACCTGGAGCACCCCACAAGCCTTGCTGCTTCTGAGGGGTTCTGACCCCGTCACCCGGCCATAACAGTTTGGCTCTCGTCCAAGTCGCTCGGGTCTTTACTCCTGCATCCAACACGCTGACTATGAGAACTGACTGTCCTTCTACCATCTAGCCAGACCTGGTGGACACGTGCCCCTGTTTGCAGATGATCAACCTCTGGGTGGTCATAATGTTTTGGCTCATCCGTGTAAATGGCAGCATCATATTCGTACACACTGACGCACATATCCCCCAAAATACACACATCCTGTTAAAGAGCTGACGAAGAAGACCCCCGGAGACATACCGCACTCCTCCCACGTGTTGGGGGGTGTGTGTGTGTGTGTGTGTGTGTGTGTGTGTGTGTGTGTGTGTGTGTGTGTGTGTGTGTGTGTGTGTGTGTGTTTGTGTGTACAAAAGAGAGACAGAATTAGAACATG